>NW_007729689.1:241548-249045 GCF_000696425.1 Galeopterus variegatus
TTTGTTTTGTTTCTTCCCAAAGGCACATCCTATTCAAAGTATCCCTCCTCGGAGACTTAATGGTTCACATAAAAGAAAACACGAATAGATCCTTAACCACGCAAAAAACAGGCAGCAGCAGCAGCTCAGCCTCATAGTAAAGATGCAAACTTAAAGTACAGGCCCCTCGTTAAAGTGTGACTGCGCTCACGTAGGCAGCACGTTCACTAACACTGGATACAGAGAAGGTTGGTTACCAAACACTTTGGTAAAAGTGTGTAGAAACCGGCACCTTTATACTTTGTTGGCTACATCACTTTACTTCAACCATTAAGCATTTTGGTGAAGAGAGAAAGGTGTCAGTTCCAGCTCTGCCAATGACTCACTGGGACAATACTGATCTCCATGGGACTTGAGTTCCTCGTTTAAAAATAAAATGTGAGTCTCGTCTCTGATATGTGTCCCTAGTTTGATCATTCAGCCCTATCACCTGTCACGAAGCTAAAGCAACCCAGGGCGGGTGACTGGATCCACTTACCTGCATCCGAACGCCGGCTAGTTCCAGGCGCCCCCTGGGCTGCAGCTGAGGGTTTAAGGACATGCGCAGAACGGGGACAACCGCAGGTGTCGCAGCCGCCCACGCCTGCGCAGTGAGGGCGGCTCCGGGAGGCCGAGCGCGGCGCACGTCCGGCCCTGCCGGGGTCTGCGGTCTCACCTGCGGCCACTGCAGAGCTCCTGCGGTGACCCGGGCGGGCTCGGAGCTCACCGCGGCGACCGCCGTGGAGTCTGCAGCCGGGAGCCGAGGGAGCGGGGCAGCGGCCCGGAGCAGCGTGGTGGGCGTTTGGCGGGACCCGCGGTTTCGGCCTTGCTGCTGCAGCGACGGCCCCCGATCACGGCGACAGCTTTGTTACGAGGTGACTCCTTGGTGCCACTCTTCGAGCGTCTACAGTTCAGAAGGTTCTCCATGGTGATAAAGGGCGGCGTGACGAAGGCACGAACTTGGAGCCCAGCCGGATGGGGCAGGCCTCACCCGCAGCCGTCCCAGCTCCCAGGCCGCAGCCGCCCCAGCTCCCAGGCTGCAGGCCCAGATGCGCCCCGGCCACCTTTTTCGTCTCACTTGCCCAGCGCTGCGTCGGGACCCTCCAGCCCAGTCTCAACTTGGCCACGTTACTGCAACAAAGGCTTTTGGTTTTCCCCTCCCCCCACCCAAAAAAACACGTTTCCACTTGAGTTTTATCTGAAACCCAGGTGGCTTTGGGCGGTGTGGAAGGAGGGAATCCTCTCAACCAAGCACCGTTCATCCAGCAGCCATCTAACATTTATTGTGCCAGTTACCAATCTGTCAGCTCCACGTTCACCTTCAACGCCTGCTTTTTAATTTTTTTATTTTATTTTATTATTATTATTTTTTTCCTTTTTGTCTTTTTTCGTGGCCGGCAACGGATCACAACCCTCAGTGTCGCTCCCGTACCGGGACCGGCAACGGGATCGCAACCCTCGGCGTTGCCCCCGCACCTCGCTCAGCCAGTGAGCGGCCGGTCTGTATGTGGGATCCGAACCCTCGGCGGGAGCGCCACCACGCTTCCCAAGCGGCGCACTATAGCAGTGTGCCACCGGGACGGCCCAACGCCTGCTTTTTTAATGGATGGAATTCCTTCGGGTATTTCTTTTTTAGGTTGTTAAGCACTCTTAACACTTTCTCAGTAGACGCTGCTGGAAGATATTGCAGGAGGAAGGGGGATTCTCTTGCTGGTTTCAGTGGCTACACCATAGATGAGAAGAGGACATTTGGTAGTGCCCTGGCCTGGTGATCACTTTCCACAGGAGCACTACACTCCGGGTCTCCTACCCACACTGGTGCCCCAACTCACTCTGCACACCTGCATTTCTGGTCACCAGCTGTGGCTCACCTGGGGTTGTTAGGTGCTTGCCTCGGGACTGCACACCAGCTCTGGCCTGGCAAACCACCCAATTTCTCTGCTTTCTGGTGGATTGCAACAGTAGTGAGAAGGAGGTGGCCACCCTTCAAATTTGACCTTCGTGGATAATCTCCCTTAGCCCTAGGGTACCATATTGAGTTCTCTTACATCTTATACTTTTTTTTCCATCTCCTTTTGTGTAGTTAAACTTCTATTATAGCTTGATATTCTTTAAAATTTCCCTGTTTATTTTTTATAATTATTTTTTAAATGACCGGTAAGGGGATCTTAACCCTTGACTTGGTGTTGTCAGCACCACGCTTACCCAGTGAGCTAACCGGCCATCCTTATATGGGATCCGAACCTGTGGCCTTGGTGTTATCAGAACCCCACTCTACCGAGTGAGCCACAGGCCAGCCCAGAATTTCCCTGTTTAAATCAGTGTGTGGTTTCTGTCTTCTGATAGAACCCAGACTGATACACTTAATAAACATCAAATTATAGGTCAAGCAGTGTTCTAGGCATGAACAAGACAGACAAGGTATTTGCTTTTACGGAACTTATATTCTACAGAGGTTGTTAGTTAAGACCTAACTCACAAGATAAATTCAGTCATGCGAAACTTGGAGGTGGAATATTTCAAGCACAAGGGGATAAGTGGAAAACCTAAGTGATAATGAACTTAATGCATATAAACTAGAAAAACCACTGTGGCTTGACTTCAGTAAGCAAGGAGAGTAACGAGGTGAGGTCGAAGAGGCAAGCCTTTTAGACAGGGTAACTGCGACTTTCAGTCAGGGCAGTTTTGAGAACGAATGATTGCAGTTTACTAAAAATTACACCAGGGTAATAGGACTGAATTGGGACGTTGGTCGGCAGGTCTACTGGCCATGGTAAAGGAGTCTGAATATTATTTTAAGTGATAAGATGTAATTGGAAGGAGGCTTTAATCAGGACAGTGACATGATCTGATTCTGAAAGATCACTCTGGTTATGTGGAGAGTGAAGGTGGGCAAAGGTGGGAAAAGGGAGCTAAGGCAATTAATTATGGAGAAAATGGTGTACTCATTGAGGCTCCTTTGGGACAGTCAGGGGTCCTTTCAGTCCCTCTTACAGTTACCACAGTGTAAGGAATATGTTTGGAATAAGGAAGGCATTACAGAGCTTAGCCTGGGCTAGGTAAAAAGGTAGCCACTCGAATGAGTTTAGTACATGAATGGAGTGTCAGAACTTACAAATGAAGGCATGTAGGTGTGACTGGATGTGTTCTATATAAATAGGAGCTAAGAAATAAATAGTAAATGAAGGGCTGGCTGGTTAGCTTGCTTGCTTAGAGCATGCTAACACCAAGGTCAAGGGTTTGGATCCCAGTCTGCCAGATGTCAAAAAAAGAAATGGTAAATCAAATTGAAAAGGTAGCAGGGATCTTGCTCTCAAGAGATTGTCTGATCCACTAATGGGCTTAAGTTTTTTCTGTAGTTGATTTGATGCTATTAAAGGATTTTAAATAGGATAGTGATATATATCATATGGATCCCCTGAGAGCAGTGTAGGATGAATTTTAGAGGGCAAGACTAGAGGAAGGAAGTAGAAAAGAGTAGGAGAAAAACAGAGAAAACAGCTAATTCTCATGGGGGAAATAAAGTAACAACATGTATTAAGTATGAAAAGCAATGCATAAAGGCTTTTAAATTTAATCTGCATAGTAAGCAAGTATTGCTATTTTCAAATGAATAAGACTTTAAGAATTTGTTCAAGGTCATAGCCAGTGCAGTCGTCCCTTGGTGTCTGTGGGGGTTTGGTTCCAGAACACTCGCCCTACCACCATGTATACCAAAATCCTTGGATGCTCAAGTCCCTGATATAAAATGGTGTAGTGTTTACATATGACCTACACACATCCTCCCGTATACTTTAAATCATCTCTAGATTACTTATAATGCCTAATACAATGTAAATGCTATGCAAAGTTGCCATACTGTGTTACTTATATTTGTATTATTATTTGTTTTTCAAATATTTTCGATCTGAAGTTGGTTGAATCCGCAGAGCAGAACACACGGATACAGAGAGCTGACAGCACTGAGTAGCCAGTCAGGATTTAAAGTTGATTTTGTTGTTACAGGAAGGACAAAAATAATGATGAGCCTGTGATGCCATATGTACATTCAGAACTTTTATTTCAAAATAAAGAACCACAGTAAAATTAATAATAGAAAACCCATATGGAAATATTCACAACCTGCTCATTGAGAAATGGGACAACTTCTGTCCTGCATTACTGCCATCTCTGTTTGAGGAGCCGAAGTAGAGGTGCAATTGGATAAGAGGAAAGTACCTTTTTCAACAAAGCTCCACTCCATTGCTATGTGAGTTTTTAATCCAAAGGCTCAACGACCAGAGAGAATGGTGAGAACCGAAAACTAAAACACTGCAAGGGTTTGTCTAAAGGGTCTGAAATGTGTAAGCATCAAGGAGGGAAAGGGAGATCAAGCAACATATTGAAAATGGGAAGAGAGGGTGAGTGTCATGAGGATCCAATTTTCCATCTATAAAAACAGTGGGAAACTAGATGATGACTGTGGAGGTGTCCCTGACCTGTGACAGGAGCAAATCCCTCCATCTCTTCTAACCCTCTGAAATGCTCCAGTGTTAAAAGCAAGTCTTCTGTTTGCTTCTTATCCCCTTAAAACATGCCTCCCTCTCTCCTTCAGTCCTCCTCTGGGACCCCCATGAGGCCAAATGCCCTGAGCTCCTACTCTCCTTCCCATCCCCATTGTCTGAATCTGGAGTGAGGCTGAGCTGTCCACCCTCAACCTGAAGATTAAAGGAAGTTCTCCGCACCACTTTCCAACAGGAAAACGTAGTCAGATGAGTCTGAATTCTAAAGTTCTGTGTGCAAACCCCACCCAGCAGAGGCAGTGCTATTTATAGACATAGGCATGAGTACTAATACATTCTATCCAAAAGGGGGCTGTAGGAACAGAGGAAACAAGCTGCAAACTACTTCCACTCACAGCACAGTGGCAGTGCACATACATTCATCAGCTCAAGTGTGGCCCACACTGCGCATTCACTCGTACTGTCTCAAATGTGGTCTACTGGGAAGATTCAAGCCCCTAAGAGCACCTGACATAGTACCACAGTAACATGGTGACAAAGGTTAACTTGACATGGTAACAGACATAGACAAGCATGCCATGACCGTAAAAAAACAACATACTTAAAACTAGATACTAATCGTTCAGGAAAAATCCTCTCCCAGAGCCAAAGTTGTAAATTCCAAGTTAGCTATGAACATTCTCCTCTGAATTCCCTTAAAGCTACAGGTTAAAACAAAACGAAAACCAACACCTAAAATCTCCTAAAAAATAAAAGAGAAATACCAAACCTCCACCAAAAAAACAGTTATTTCAGGTTTCTCATTTGAAAGTCTCTCCCACCAGATGGGTAGTGAGATTAAAAAATGTGATCCACTACATGGGGAAGGAGTTGTTTGGTACAGTGAGGGGGAGAGGTTTTCTAGAAATAATCTTCCTTCCTCTGGACCTCACCCAAAATTAGAACTCATCAACCGCCATTAACTACAATGCCCATCTCAGTAACAATCCTAGATTTCAAGCAATACTACATATAGAAACTACTGTCTTAAAGAAAAAGACCCAAAGGAGATCAGTAGCTTTTTATATAGGCACATGACTTTCTGAGAAATTAAACTTAAAAGTTTCCATCTGAAGGAAAGAAATTGTTAAGAGGCAATGTGCAAACCTCAGGCACCACACCATATACCTTCCAATAACAAACCGCTTTTCTCCCTAAATTCTTTCCTTCTTATTACACTTTAACCTCTCCAGTATCAAATCTTCTTCTACCCTATAACCTCTCTTTAAACACCTCCCTCTAACCTCAATTTTCTTATACTTTCATTATTTGGTACAATTACTTTGCACTTAAAAGAATAAACACTTATGCAATAAAACCAGAAGATAAAATAAATAAAACTCAAATTAATTTGCCATTCAAAGCTGTATGGAAGTAAGGAAGGTGCTCTATTTAATCCCTCTCTCCCCTCCACACTTGTGTCTATCTGCTTCCTGGTAAGTCTGAGTTGGGGGAACTGCACCCTCTTACTCCCTGTATGCCCTAGTGGGGCAATATTAGAACCTAAGGGAAGAAGAGCTGGCAAAATTGTCACATGCCAAGTGGCCAATCCCTCCTGAAATGGAGGTAGGTTCACTTGGTCTCTCCTAGATAGAAGAGAATGTCCAAGAAATTAAATATTTTAAAAACCAGTGAAAATCCAGTCCCAGCACTGGGTTAATCTGAGTGCTCGTGGAGTGTGTGGGATGAGAAAGGAATCAAGCAGCAGCATTCAGAAGCAGTCCTGGTTTCATCCTGATGAGGTCTCTCCCTCATGTAGGGAGCAGTTGCTTTTCCATGCTGGGAGGGAGGTGGAAGGAGGCATGACTTAGACATTGGTGGTGGACTCTTTAACAGGCTGGATGCTGTTCATCTCCATAATGGGGCCTTTCCCAGATCTACTGGTCTCCTGTGCCTGCCCTTCAAAGCCCCGTGTAATGTCCTCAAAAGTCCTGCCACGGGTCTCTGGGACTTTGAAGAAGGTGAAAACCAAGAAGATAACGAGGAAGCCAGTGAAGACAATAAAAACGTAGGCTCCTAAATAGAACTAGTGAAAGGACAGAAAAAAGAAGCACTGAATGAAGATCTGATCATTGACAATTTCCTTCACATCCGTATTTCCAATAGACTTCAAGCTGTAACCCCTTCTGTAGTTAATGAACGGTAGGTTTCTTCAGAGATTCATTTATCATTCCATTGCTAACTTGCTATAATTCTTTGTGTCATTCCTTTTCCTGTTCATTAAAGTTAGCTGCTTCCAAATACCTATTGAGTATTTCAGGCCTTTTGATTATTACTTTAAAAATCTGAGTTTCTGAAAACACCCACAGAAATAGGAAATGCATTCTAGAAGTCCACTGCAAGTTCCTTTATATAACAAATCAGCTACAGGTCATTTTATAACAGGACCTATCTGATTTGTTAACGTCCTAAACTTAGTGAGCCTTTATGATCATGAAGAAATTAATGCTAATTCAAATTATGGATTGGCTTGGAATCCTCTGAGGCTTATCATTTCTATTCTGTTTCTAGAGCTGGTTGGTTAGCTCAGTTGGTTAGAGCATGGTGCTGATAATACCAAGGTCGAGGGGTTTGGATCCCTGTACCAGCCAGTTGCCAAAAACAAGCCAAACAAACAAAACCTAAAGTATCATTCTGTTTCTAGGCAAAGCTATACCTAAATTATCTCAGACTAGTAGTCCTTTACAAGTTCCCAGTTTATTACCAGTCAGCTGCCCGAGCCCGTGGTGCACTCGGGAGAGTGCGGCGCTGGGAGTGCAGTAGCGCTCCCGCTGCAGGTTCGGATCCTATATAGGATGGCCACCGGTGCGCTCACAGGCTGAGCGTGGTGGTGCGGCCGGTCTCAAAAAAAAAAAAAAAAAAAAAAAAAAGGCCGGCCTGGGGCCCCCCCGGGAGGGGGGGGGGCGGAAAACCCCAAGGCCAGGGGTTTGGGTCCTTT
>NW_007729689.1:249245-276335 GCF_000696425.1 Galeopterus variegatus
ATATTTAAACTTCGGGCCGGCCTGTGGCTCACTCGGTAGAGTGCGGTGCTGATAACACCAAGGCCATGGGTTCGGATCCTATATAGGGATGGCTGGTTGGCTCACTAGCTGAGCATGGTGCTGACAACACCAAGCCAAGGGTTGAGATCCCCTTACCGGTCATCTTTTTTAAAAAAATAAAAATAAAATAACATAAAATAAAATAAATAAAAGTTACCAGTTTATTACCAGCCAGCTGCCAAAAAAAAAAAGTTCCCAGTTTTGCCCTCCTGTTTCAATCTTTTCTGCTGTTATTTTTTTCCTATATGCCATTGAAAATGAGGGGAGAAATGTGGTTTAAAGCTCTTGATATTTCAGATAGATTTATTCTTATTGTAGATCTTAGCAACCTCAGCATATAATTTTTTTCTTTCCTTATTAAGTCAAGTTTTCCTTTTCACTTAAAGGAAGCACTATATGGCTTCTCTTCAGCATATCTGAATTGCCAGCATCACTACTCTTGTGCTTTGAGGCCGTTATGAGGTAAAGTAAGGGTTACTTAAACACAAGCACTGTGATGTCAGTTAACCTGATAACCTTGATGCTACTAAGTGACTAACGGGCGGATAGTGTATACAGACAGTGTTGATGTGCTGGACAGAGGGATGACTCATAGGGTGGAGCAGGATGGTGTGAGACTTATTCATGCTACTCAGAACAGTGCCCAACTTAAAAAACTTATGAATTGTTTATTTCTGGCATTTTCCATTATTATTTTCAGACTGCAGTTAACCATGGGAACTGAACCTGTGGTAAGCAAAACCACAGATAATGGGGAAGTACTGTATTATTAAGGTGTATCTTAAACATGTTGGCTAAAGTGGGCTGGTTTCAAGATAAGCTAAGTGAGTTTAGTTTAAATTTACTTACTATAGCTGAAGGGAAGAGCAGTCCAACCAAGAAGTTGGAGGTCCAGTTGGAACAACCAGCCACTGCCATTGCAGCTGGGCGGGGTCCCTGGCTGAAGAGTTCAGCCACAATAAACCAGGGAATGGGGCCTGGTCCAACTTCAAAGAAAGCCACAAAGATCAAGATAGCTGCAATGCAGACATAGCTCATCCCATTATATTCACTCTATAAGAGGAAGGAACACAGCAAAGTTAATAAGACAGCACAATCTAGAATCCAGCTTTCCAGAGATGAGTACTGGGTAAATGGCAAGCTCCTTCTGTCCTGTGAAATAATTGGCCTTGACGTCAAAAGCCTTGGGTATGTAAGTACCGTGTATGTCATTTTACACTTAGACCATTTCATCATTTATAAAATAGGATTACCTCAAGAATTAAATTAGATAATGTAGGCCTGACTGGTTAGCTCAGTTGGTTAGAGCATGGTGTTGATAATACCAACCTGGGTTTCATCTCTGTACTGGCCAGCCACCGAAAATTAAAATAATAAATAAATAAATTAGATATGTATTTTACAAGCTATAATGTTTTATAAACGTAAAGATTATAACAGTTTACTTATTTCTAATGATCCACCTTTTTATTAAAACTCTAGGCATGTTGCTGCTCTCAAATTTGACTTTGTTGATAACCTACAACCTCAACCCACCCACTGTTACAGAGTCAACTATAACCTCTCTCCTTCCCCCTCCCCCTCCCTTTCCTTCACGCAAAGAGCACTCCCTAGGGCCTGGCCCGTGGCTCACCTGGGAGAGTGTGGTGCTGATAACACTAAGGCCAAGGGTTCGGATCCCTGTATAGGGATGGCCAGTTAGCTCACTTGGGGGGGTGTGGTGCTGACAACAGCAAACCAAGGGTTAAGATCCCCTTACTGGTCATCTTTTGAAAAAAAAAGAAAAAAAGAGCACTCACCCTTAATAACAAAGAAACAGTCATGAGGATGGAACAAAAAGCCATCCCGCCAAGGCCTATCATATGTAGAGTTCTTCTTCCGGCCCTTTCCACCAGAAACAGCTAAAAAAGAAATTTTAACATGAAACTTCTGCTCTCTCTTTCACGAGAATATTGTATGAGCTACTTGAAATGTGTTTTACCAATAGCAGGACACTTCTCAATTTCCAAGTTTAAAGCATTCTATATCCCCTCTATAACTCCCCTTTCTCAATCATCCCATATTTGCTTGAAAAGCAAAGACTACTTATACCCATCATTCAATGTATCTCTTTTCTCAAAAGGGAATTAAACAAAAAATGGTTTAATTAGATCATAGTAGGGATGCTGAAGGACATGCAATTCATCTTTGAACATCTATAGCAAGAATTCCTCTTTTCTCCACGCCCAAATTATCAAACCATCCAACTTACAGAAACTACAGTGAAGACAGTATTAACCACACCCGCACCAATGGTGGCATAGATTGGCTCCTCAACACCTGCATCTTCGAAGATTCCTGTTGAATAATAGAACACCTAATAGGAAATAAAAGATGCAACTTTGATATAATTGTGTACCAGTTAAGTAAAACCCTCAAAAAATAAACTCAAAAGTCCCAGGAGGTAAGGAGTCCTTTCCAGAATTTTGATGCAATCACAGTATCCTTTCTCCAAATGAATTACCTTGTATCTTATCTCTATTCTCAGTTCTTCTTGATTCTAGATAGTTCCATATTTTCTTCTAACTATGCATATTCCCACTGCTCCATTTACTGTTCTTCATATTCACTTTTTAATTTATGTAAAAATTTAATTAAGTCCTACTAAGTGCTTTTTCAATGAACTCTTTTCCAAACACTCACAACAATGATAGGCACAAACTGATGACCTGATTCAATAGTGAAGAAACTGAATAACGTTAATCTGCTCATTTAATAAGAAGCGGAACCTGTTCTGAATTTCCCAGCCCTAGGCCCTTTCCAAGTGTTTTAGGAAGTAATATTGGCTACTATTTTTATTTAATATATACTATTAAATAAAATACTATTTTATACATTTTTACTATTTGCTAGGCACTGTGTGAAAACGTAGGGTTGCTACAACTACAATAGTTAAAAAGATATTGCCTCCATAGCAATATTTCTCAGTGTTTTTGATGAATATGTGCCTCTACATAGGGATTTACCTTCTCAAAAAATAACTTTTCAAGTACCTAGTACTTGCATATTTATGTTTTCTAAAATAAAATTACAGTTGTGCTTTTTGATACCGAGATTTATAGTGTTATCTTCATTGAAAACTGCTGCTCTCTGGGCCAGCCCCGTGGCACACTCGGGAGGGTGCAGTGCTGGGAGTGCAGCATTGCTCCCGCCGCGGGTTCAGATCCAATATAGGAATGGCCGGTGTGCTCACTGGTTGAGCGCGGTGTGGGCAACACCACACCAAGGGTTGCGATCCCCTTACCAGTCACGAAAAAAAAAAAAAAAAAAAAAAAAAAAAGAAAAGAAACTGCTGCTCTGGAGCTAGACTATTTTAAAAAATTCTAATATAGGCTGGCTGGTATTAGAATTATAATTAGCTAATATTAATATAGTTAATATTAGCTCACTTAGAGCTTGGTGCTGATAACACCAAGGTCAAGGGTTCAGATCCTCTTACTGGCCAGTTGCCCCCAAAAATGATGACATAAAGCTTATGGGGAAAGACATCTGAACAGTTAAAACTAGCAATGAATAGTTATGCTAACTCTCTTCCTTATAAAAAGGTCTACACATCAAAACCTAATTTGTAGGGCCGGCCCGTGGCTCACTCGGGAGAGAGTGGTGCTGATAACACCAAGGCCACGGGTTCGGATCTCATATAGGGATGGCCGGTTCGCTCACTGGGTGAGCGTGGTGCTGACAACACCAAGTCAAGGGTTAAGATCCCCTTACCGGTCATCTTTTAAAAAAAAAACAAAAAAACCCCCTAATTTGTATATATGTGTATGTATACATATACACATACACACACAATATATATACTTTATAGATGTGTGTATGTGTATATATACATTATATGTGCGTGTATATATATATGTACACATGCACACATATATGTACATCTCCAACAAACTTCTTTTTGCCTCTGGAGGCTGCCCAGTACAGGGATTGAACCCCAGACTTTGGTGTTATCAGCACCATGCTCTAATCAACTGAGCTGATCAGTCAGCCCATCCAGCAAACTTCCTACAATAAAATTACTTTGCTATCTAGTGACATCAAGTTAAGTTAACCCCTACATCATCTCACCTAAAAGCAGTTCACTCTGCTAGGTAAACACTGTCCAAACTCTTATCCATCTGCCTTAAAGGGAAATTAGAAAACACTGTTTGCTCAAAGGTAGGTTGGACAAGTGACTTCCAAGCCTGCAGTGCACTGGATTTCCTTTTTACAGTTTCCAAGCCCCTTACCTATGAGAGATTTGTGATTCAGTAGACTCAGGAATTGCACTTCCTGTAACTCTGCCGCAGCCAGCTTTTGGTTAGATTATACCCAGTGCAAAACCTGCTCATTGACTAAACTGGGAAACATCTTAGTCCAACAGCAATGAATTTACGCACCATTTCCCGACATGGGAGGAGTGTGTCCTACAGAGTGCTCATCTATCATTTGTGATTTTCCCCAAGTGATCTTTTTTTGATACTGTTTTGCAGGGCCAGGAGTGGAGTGAGGTGCCTTGGGTACATTCGTTAAGGAGGCACTTATTCTCAGGGCTGGGCTGGCATCTAGGTGCCTCACTCTAGTTCCAGCCCTGCTGCTCTGGAAAGTACTGGGAGTATATTTTCGTAATATAATGTATAATGTATTATGAAGTAACATAACACAATAATATAATGCAATATAAATATACTATAATGTATAAAATGAGACTGTGATCCATCAAAATCACCTGGGAAGGCCTTTTCAAACTATCTTTCCTCTCAGGTTCTGATAAAACAGCCTCTAACTCCTCATGAGAAGCACTGCTACTTCAAATACAAGTATCCTTCTGGTGTGTTAAGCAGGAGACAAGACCAAGAACCAACTTACTATTTCGAGTGTCAAGTGCATCTTGCAAAATGCTTTGTTACAAAATCATTAAATCACAGTGATCAAAGACTAATGGAAAATCCTCAGGGCATGAATAACTATTTAAAGAGGTGGGACAAAGGTGCTCTTCATATCCGAATATTTTATCCACAAATGTATAGAGTATGTAGAAATACCCTCTCTTCCCACAACCCACGCAGAAGCAGGAAGCTGATATTTGCATAGACTACAAGGGCTACCTACCTAATGCTAGTTTCCACTTTGCACCCTGTTTAAACTGACATATTCACTATTCTAATTGTAAAATATACATAGACAAAACAAAAACAAAAAACCCAAACCGAACAACATATAAAATAGATCAGAGTTAAGGAGCACTGGAAATTTTAAAAAATGAATGATCAAAGGAGAGAATGAATGAAAATTAGATAATTGTGATGCCTATAAACGGAAAAATGTCTGGAAGAGGACAAACGTTAACCATAAGTTCTACGACTACAGGTGGCTTAAATTTTTCATTTTACATGCCACTCACTCATGCTCAGGTGTTTTGAATGAAATATTGTGGGACACCTTTGACCCAAACGCAGATACTCACAGCATTGATCCCAGAGAGCTGCTGAGAGAGCTGGAGCACGATGGAAATGAGGATGGGCTGTCGGTAGCTCGGGGCTCTAAAGAGCTCCAGCACAGTGACTTGCTTTTCTTGTGACATCCTCACACTTTCATCTTGCATTTCCTGGATGTCCTGGGACACATCCTGGGTGCCCCACAATCGCTGGAGGACTGGTGAATTGAACAAAGAGGAAAGGATAAAGATAATGTGCTGCCCCCAAATTCATTTTTTCTATAACACTGCTGGGAAGAAGCCACACAAGACAAGGTGACATTGAGTGTCCATGCTTTAACTTGCCTTCTCACCTATTCTTTAGGGGTTGAAAGTTTGACTCAGGGGTAATCAGAAAACTCTTCACTTGGGTTCTAAGGGACAGGGAAAGAGGATACAACAACAACAAAAAATCCAGTACCCTCATCCTTAAAATCAACCACAACCAAATTGCCATCTTAGGATTTAGTGTAAAGGATACTCACTCTCCTTAGCATTCTCCTCTTCCTTTCTGTTAATGAGCAAGAATCTAGGGCTTTCAGGGCAAAATGGAAGGGCTGCACTTTGTAGGACAGCTGGAATGATGGTAAAGCCCAAAAGTATGGGCCAGAGCTTTTCAGACCCCAAAATGACTTCCAGACCAAAGATCTAAAAACCAGACAAAGACAATGCTTTAAACCCCATATTTCATAGGCCGAAAATTCATTTAAAAAAAAAAGTTCAGAAAATCATTCTTTTACCACAAGATAAACAAACTTTATTTTCCTTTCTCTGTGCAGCCTGCTTCTTTAGCTACTATCTGTGAGTAGTAACAATATCTGAAACTTACAGATTATATAAGATTCTAATCTATATACATAGATTAGAATCTTATAGATTATATATAATTGACTATGTGCCAGATATTCTTTTGAGTGCTTTACTTATGTTAACTCATTTAATGAGCCACAAAACTAACACTCGTTAAGTATGGGAAGTTCTAGAGTACCTGGGCCACCAGAATCCCGATGACGATGCCCAGCTGATTGAGAGTACCAAAGGCACCCCGTAGGGCAGTAGGAGATATCTCTCCAATGTACATGGGCACAAAACCTGTGCAGAGTCCACAGAAGATGCCAATAACCAAGCGGCCCAGGATCAGCATTTCAAACGATTTAGCTAATTTACAGAATCCCATAAGGCAGCCACCTACAATGGCCAATAGGTTGACAATAAGCATTGAATTGCGCCTGTAAAATTAAGCAAAGACAAAGTGAGGTCAGCAAAGTGGTAGGCTCCCAATCCCTCCCTTTCTTTCCTCATTATTCTGCTCTTCTCCAGGCTCATATCCTCTTCCAATTTTGGTCTATGTTTTCTTTTTCACTTTCTATCATCAGAACATTTCTAGGTGAAATAACTTGGATCAATGGTTTTATACCTCTTGATGCATAAAACTGACATAGCGAGCTTGTTTAAGATTCTTTCTATTAAGTCCTACCCATAAGCTTAGGATTTTAGCATGCACTGTAGGCAAGTAGTTCTCACAGTAGTCCACAAACTAACAGCATCAGAAAGAAGTTTACGGGGGCCGGCCTGTGGCTCACTCGGGAGAGTGCGGTGCTGATAACACCAAGGCCACGGGTTCGGATCCCATATAAGGATGGCCGGTTTGCTCACTGGCTGAGCGTGGTGCTGACAACACCAAGTCAAGGGTTAAGATCCCCTTACCGGTCATCTTTAAAAAAAAAAAAAAAAAAAAAAGAAAGAAGTTTACTACAAATTAAAATTCTCCCACCCCACCCAGATTTACATAATCCCTAGGTCTGAGTCTGGGGTCGGAGCCCAGCAATCTGTGTTCTAAAAAGCCCTCAGGTGATTTGATGCAAGCTAAAGCTTGAGAAACCACTGCCCCAGGCAAAATTCTGACATAGCTGGTCCGTGAACACACTCAAGAGACATTTTTGGACCAGTGCTAACCTTTTTATGCTTTTTACTGCATTTCATGCAATGTAGTTGTTTAGATATCACTCACATTTCAGAGAAAAGTTATTCTACATCGCAGAAAATAATACACAAAAGGTAGTCAACTTCAATTCTCCCTCTCTAGGCTAGACTGTGGTGATGCCACTAGCAATTAGTATTGATAACCTGTATAAAATAAAGTACTGTATTTATGTGCTAAACATGGAAGGTAAAGCCACTGAAACAGCTGATAGAAGACAGAGGTAAAAGATTAACACTGTAAAACTGCTACGGGTGTTGGGAAGATCCAGCACCATGATACTGCAGCAACAGGGATTCCTGACTTGGGTAGCCCATAATAATTACCCGGAGAGCTCTGAAAAATACTGATACATGCATCCCATCCCCAGAGAGACTTATTTAATTGGCTTGGGGTGTGGCCTGGCACTGACACTTAAAAGCTCCCCCAAGAGTTCCTAAATGTGCAGCCAAGGGGGAGATCTATTGTTAAGAGAAAGATTAGTTCTCATTTTCTTTGTCTGCATTCCTTTCCCTGTTTCCCCCTCCTCTATCAAGGTCTTTTGCTAATAAAATAACTGGAAGAAAACCATGTTATGGGGACCCAACTTAAAATTGTAATGACTTCAGTAGACAGAGGTAGCCTTAAAAACCGAAACAAAATAAAAAATTAAACATTATCAAATAAAACAGGTTACTTTATTAACTTTTTAACTTGAATTCCATTTGTGTTTCTGGAGCATCTAATTGGCAAACTAAATGGTTCCTTTGTCAGTCAATACTGAAAGTATTCTACACTCTAAAGCACTTTATTAAGCTAGTGTAGAGGGAGATGATTCAATTTCCTTTTTTGGGGAAAATAATTCAGTTCAGTTATTTGGCCATTATCCACATTTACCACAGATTAAGAATCACAAAAATACTTCCTACCAACCCTGTGTAAAATAATGAAAACACTTGCATAAAACCCCAAAATTTTTTAGAAAAACGAGCAACTTTCTTATCTTGTAAACAAAGCATGTTTCTGGGAAACTCCACGGTTGACCTTACTAGAGAATAATTCTGAACTAGCCTACGCTGGAATGCTAAGGCCAATCATTCACATGGCCCACCTCTTGAAAGCCTGGGTGGAAGCTATGTAGGGTAGTAGAGCTCCAAGCAAGAGCAGTCCTATTCACGGCCCCTTGAACTAGGTTTCCCTTGATTAGAATTGCAAGTGTTCTTATTAAAATGCATCATCACCTCCCTGCCCAAATTCTCTATACTTGTTCTCAATGCAACCAGTATAGCCCACTTCCTTGCCCAGTTTCTGGTCAATACCTGCCAAAGCGGTTGACGAAGAGTCCAACGGAAAAGGAGCCAATCATACCACCAACAGAGAAAATGGCCACAGACACCGACCAGAGGGTCGTGAGCAATACCTCAGAGGGAGAGTTCTTTGACCTCTCTTTCAGAGTGTAATTGAGAAAGTTTTTTATGATCTGCAAAATAAAACGGTTGGTTGGATGACAGACTGTTAAAGTTGGATGAGAACAAAAGAGACAAATTATTAGGTAGGAATCATTTCCTATCAAAGAGAACAGCATTACTATTACTTTATAGGTAGAGGATCAAGGGAATGAATAGATGGGGATGTGGAAGCCAAGGATAACCTACCGGAGTTAATGTTACTAGCTCTGAAAAGAGCAATTGATTTGTCCTGAAAATCCCAGTAGGTGGCAGCACTGACGTTCATTGCCTACCCCAGCCCTCTCCTAAGAGCTCCCTCCCCTTTCTTTATAAGTAACCCCTAAAGGATAATATATGAAGTGTATCAGCATAGGGTGAGAGGGTGAGAGGAAGAAGGGTACAGTCCCGGGTATAGGGAGAAAATGAGCTTTTTACTTTGATTAAATGACTCAATTATCCAGCATCTCACTGTAGATTTTAATAAATAATTGACTCAATCAGATTCACCCACCAATATATTCTCCCTCTTCAGTTTTAGCCAGGCTAGATACAAAGTGTTTCTTAAATTCTGAATTCTTGAAATCCTACTTAAAATAAAGAAATAACTTCCCTATTCCACATTCTATTTTTTGTTGCCAGGCACTCACATTCTCAGGAGCATTAATGACTCCAGTGTTGTAGCCATACTGGAAAGAGCCTATTGTAGCTACGGCGACAGCAAAGATCAGAGGTGGGGTGACCTGAGGGGGAGAAGAGAAACAGTCCTTAAAACTTTGGGTTGATGATTGTCTCTTGTTCATTATGGAGATATATTAGGAGAACTTGAACCATGAGTGGTATAAAAAGGACAAAAATCTAACGAGAATTATGTAATGAATGGGGAACACGAATACGTTGTACTGAAGAACTCATCTGGAGTTATATAGACAAGAATGTGGAGTTAACTTGAGAAAAGTGCCTTAGAAAATTTGGGAAGGAAGAAGTTAAGAGGAACTGGGTTAGCTGGCTTGGAAGCATTTAAAAAACCACACCAGATAAAGGCAGACAGAATTGTGCTCAAGAACTGTGAGGACAAAGGAAAACACAGCCTTAAGATTCCTAAGAACTGGGCCGGCCTGGTGGTGCACTGGAGAGTGCGCCGCTTAGGAGCGCGGAGGCGCTCCTGCCGAGGGTTCGGATCCCATGTGGAGACCGGTGCCCGCTCACTGGCTGAGCGTGGTGCGGGCGCAACACCGAGGGTTGCGATCCCGTCAGTAAAAAAAACAAAAAGGGGAAGGGAAAAAAAAAAGATTCCTAAGAACTGATAATTTTGGAAACAGCTAGATCCAGCATAGTCTAACACAGGTGACTCCCCTGCTGAAGCCAGAGCGGAGTCTCTTATCTCTCTGGACCGTGTAACCTATCGTATCTAATTTATCAAATACTGTACCCCGCACCCAGCAGGAGGAGAACACTACTGGGGGAAATCAATCAGCTATATCTCGCCTTGCTTGGCATAATTCAAGTAGGGAAGTGGGTGTTATCTTAAATTTCCTCCTTGGGGCAGCTCAATGTTTATGCCTGAGGCTGCCCAATCCCTTCAACCTTTCCTTTTCTTCAGCCCCTTTTTTCGCAGGTCAAACAGGTTAGCAGGTTGGGAGCTTCAGTTGGCAAGTTGACCTTGCCAGCAGCCTCCCAGCTGTCTCAGACCTAAGTTATCATAAGTATCCCTGAGGGTCCTGCCAGTATAAAACTCTTTCTGTTAATTCCTTCTCCTTTTCGTAAAAACCTCTTCTTTCCCTTCTTATCATTGTCTTCGAGGCCCTTTTCCTCTTCCACCCCATTTTTTTCTTCTCCATTATTTTCCTTCGTTTTCAAATAAATTTATCTTAGGGCCGGCCCGTGGCTCACTCGGTAGAGTGAGGTGCTAATAACACCAAGGCCACGGGTTCGGATCCCATATAGGGATGGCCGGTTAGCTCACTGGGTGAGCGTGGTGCTGACAACACCAAGTCAAGGGTTAAGATCCCCTTACCGGTCATCTTTAAAAAAAATAATAATAAAAAAAATAAATTTATCTTAGTGAAAATGACTTTCCCCCTACAAATACTGCATCCACAACACACAAGAATATATTAATATATCCTGCACTCGCAATCATAACCACGGTGGAGACAACTGCAATTCTTTCTCCTTAGCATCCAGAAATCATATAGTTATAGAACAGATGGCTGGACCCTGATCTGCACCCCCAAACCAACCCCAGGTCCTTTCAAGGTCTAATGCTTCCATAAAGTCTTCATGCTGGCTTTGAGATCCACACAACCAGGCAGCCCCTGATCCTCCAAACTCAACTGTCTCATCCTCAGTAGCATTATAGTTACCTAAAATAAACCCGAGAAACCAACAACTTCTCCAGGTGACTTTCCTATGAACAGTTCTGGGATAAATCCTTTATGACATTCAAAGAGAGCTGATGAAACCGTAGCATTGCAGGCTGGAGAGGAAACGAAAAGGCCTTAAGATGGGTTGGTGACACAGGAGAAAACAGAACACATTAAGACTTGCCTTTCTGAGCGTACCCCGCACAAGCCAAAACAAGCAGTAATTGTTATCATTCTTACCTTCTGTGTCCCCATGGCCCTAAACTAAGTTTTTTCAAATCTTCAATAAAGATCCAGGAGTGGGATTCCAGGAACACCTCTACCAGCCAGCAAAACCTTCAAAATTTCCTTCTCAGCAGCAAGTTCCCTCAGAGATGCTCTGTGATTCTCACCATTACAGCATCTCTGGCTGGGCTGGGATCGTGGCTATTTGTAATCTCCGTAAAGGGTGGAGCCTAGAAGGGAGGCAAACCCCCAGCCCCACCTCACACCCTCCCCAAATAATCTCATGACCTCTCGGAATTTTGCGACCTCTGTTATCAGAACTTCGTAGCTCCACCCTTAGGCAGTAACTCCTTCCCTACCCCCCCCACCCCGACTTTAAACCACTTCCTGCCACTGTCTCCACCCAGTTTTTTTTTTTCTTTCCCCCAGCTCGTCCTCATTTCTTTCCTTTTGTAATAGCAGCTACAGCCTCTTAGTTTCACAGACAAAATGCTACCAGAAAAGCCTGGAGGGAGGGCAAATGCACAATTTTTGTTTTTGCTCTCACATCAGCCTGGGATTGAATCAACCTACATAGAGATGAGAATAAATCTGTCTATATAAGGCAAAGTCGAGTGGGTGTTACTATCAGATTTAGGTTGTTTGATAGGGAGTAAGCAGAAATAATCCTATTAATATATCAGCTGCTTTTTGATTGTAGGCTGGATCTACTTTTTTTTTTTTTTTTTTTAAGTTGACCGGTAAGGGGATCTTAACCCTTGACTTGGCATTGTCAGCACCACGCTCAGCCAGTGAGCAACCGGCCATCCCTGTATGGGATCCGAACCCGTGGCCTTGGTGTTATCAGCACCGCACTCTCCCGAGTGAGCCATGGGCCGGCCCTTAGATCTACATTTTTGAAGAGGAGAGTAGCACAGGCGGAGTGAAGAAAATCGTAGGAAGAAATTGTCCAGTTGTTGGCTCTACTTGCCCTCTGATTAGCATAATTCCACCTGGGAGAAAAGAAACCTGAATTTCTAGAAGCCAGACCAACTCTCCCGGGCTTCAGAAAGGAGAGGAACAACTGAATTCACCATACCACCCATTCTGAAATCTGCAATTCTTTGCCTCTAGTCTGAGGCTTACAGGTATCTGGAAATGCAATAATTATCAAATTCAATTAAACAGATATTTGCTGAGCACATGCTATGTATCAGGTACTCTCCAAAAAGTTGGCGATTCTTTAATAAGACAAAAAAGTTCTTACCCTCAAATAATTTATACTGTTTCTCTTCTTTCTTCCATTTAAAAAATAATAAAGGGGCTGGCTGGTTAGCTCAGTTGGTTAGAGTATGGTGTTGATAACACCAAGGTCCAGGGCTTGATCCCTGTTACCAACCAGCTGCCCCCCCCCCCCGCAAAATAATAATAAATTAAATTAAAAAGGACAAGGGCAACTGATTATTACACAACTGGAAAGAATTATTAATATCCTGTCAGTTATGGACTGAGAATTTCTTGGAAGAAATTGTGAGATAAATATGTGATTACTAGGCTATACAAGAAAATTGAACAAAATGAGTAGAAAACAAATGAGAACTGAGGAAGATGAAGGACAATGAATGGAGAGAGAGCAGACTTCAGTGTGAGAGTAAACAAGCAGAACAATTTAGTTGGTATTTGGCAAGCCCAAATACCTTAATCAGTTGGGTGAGAGATAACATCAAGGCTTTTCTGGAGAACAAACATCAAGGGTCCAATTCCAAATGTCCATTAATTTTAGCCAAGCAATCCTTTCAGACCTGGAAGGGGAGGTATGTGTGAAAGAAGATCCATAAATAGATAAAAATTTTCTAGCTGGTGAGCAGGAGGAAGTGCATCTTCTTTTAGGATTTTGGTTGAAAGCCTAGAATCCAAATTGATTATACTGGACTTGAAACAACCCAGATTATTGTTGACTCCTTTCGTTAAATAAAGATATTTTCTAAATCTGATTGTTGGCTGAGAAAATTGAGGATGAGTGAATTGGTATATCCACAAAACCTTTCCTGAGGTCACACTTCCCCTTCCCCATCTCACCCTTGCCTTCCAGGAGACAGTGAGCCAAGGGTCCCATTAGTTACCACAGCAACTGAATTTAGCAGCCAAAGGAAAAAGAATATCCCATAGGGCAGCGCTGTTCAACAGAAATATAATGCAAGCCACTGGTGTAATATTGAACTTTCTAGTAGCCGTTACATTAAAATTTTTTTAAAAAAGAGAAATTGGGCTGGCCTGTGGCTCACTTGGGAGAGTGTGGTGCTGATAACACCAAGGCCACGGGTTCAGATCCCTATATAGGGATGGCCGGTTGGCTTACTTGGGAGAGTGTGGTGCTGACAACGCCAAGTCAAGGGTTAAGATCCCCTTACCGGTTCTTTTTAGAAAAAAACAAAAACAAAAAAAACCTTTCATTCCTATTTGTACAAATCTTTCCCATCCCTCAAGGGTCAATTCAAATGCAAAATTCTCCAGGCCAAAGGAAATACATTTGAAGGTTATACATGTCTTATGATAGTTACTCTATTTTATCTTAAATTTTAGGTATCTAGGTTAGAGCTCCATGGAAGCATGATCTGGCTTGGTTGTTTTTGTCAGGCCCAGAATAGAATAGAGTCCCAATACATGTTAGTTAGATCAATGAATGGCTGTTACGTGGAAGTTTTAGAAGTATGTGGAAGTTGCAAGGTGATGGAAAACCTGATGAGTTATTCTTGGGGGAGATACAGGATCCAGACAATGAAACACTAGTGGGAATACCTTTTTTTTTGATTGGTGGCTGGCCTGTATGGAGATCCAAACCCATGACCTTGGTATTATGAAGCTGCACACTAACCAACTTAGCTAACCGGCAAGCCCAAATACCTTCACGTCTTAACTGAAACATCACCTCCTTTAGGAACTTGATTCCTCACAGTCTGCTCCTGTGTCTTTTAATCATCTTTTTTGTCTGTCCCCCTAATTCACATGTGAACCCCTTAGGAGCAGGAATTTTCTGTCTTATCTCTGTTCCCAGGTGCTTCATGGAGTGCTGGATATATGAATGAACAACTGAATGAATTTATCAGCACTTGAGGTCCTACTACAGCATTTGACTTAGGAAATTTCATACAGACATGCTTCTAGGCCACACAAACAGGCCAAGGCTGACAGTGGAAGCAAGGTTAGTGGGAACATCAGCCCATAACCATGTATATGAAGTTTTCTTTTATACTACTCTACATTCTATCATTGAATACATAATATAACATTACTGGAAGACTCAGTTACAAACTATACTCATAATTGACATATTAAAATCATCATTCCATACGGTCTGAAACTAGGACAAAATATTGAAATCAGGATTGCCTTAGAAAATTTGGACATCCAGTCTTGTAAAATGTAGTGTTCTCATCAAGTCTCTGGATAATTTTTAAACTTTTAAAAATTTGTAAGTGCTTGGCACATAGAAAGGTTTAATGGTTGTTGAATTAATTACAGAACATAGAAACAATCAGCATTTTTTTCTTTTTTGGCTGGTACAGGGATCAAACGAACCCTAGACATTGGTGTTATGAGCTCTTGTCAGATGACATAAGCTAACCCACCAGCCCTCTTCTTTCTTTTTTATAGTAAATTGCAGTAGGATTTCAAATCTGCCAGCCATAGGTCCTTTTGTTTCATTAGCCATCTTGTCAGTCATAAATATAAGGATGAAAACATTGTCTGTAAATGTAAAAGTAGATAGATATTTTAATGTTGAGCAAAATTCTCTTTAAATTTTATTTGAAATTTTGTCTTATTTTTTAATAATAGTATTACTAGTCTCTAATACCAGGATCTATGGTGAACTCTGATTCGTAGAGTAGGGTAGTAATGTGAATTTGGGGGGATACAATTCAGTACGTAATACCATGCTATTGGAGACCTACTCTTTTGCATTCTTCCATCTTGAATATCCTTTCCAACTTGCTAATTCGTGATCACACTTCAATAACCAGAATCTCTTCCTTTTTGTGAAACTTTCCCAGACAAAACTAAGATCCAATTTCCTTCATGCTACCATCTATCTCAAGCATACCTATAATGTAGTAATACAATACTTACTAAATTCAATAGAGATTGTTTTCTTTTCCCTTTTTTTTTTGGTGACTGTCCAGCAAGGGGATCGGGACCAGTGACCTTGGGGTTATAAGGCTGCACTCTAACCAACTGAACTAAGTGGCCAGCCTCACAACATTTTTTTTTTTATACAAAGGTTTATTCTTAAATGTAAACAACAGGCTCCAAAACAATACTTCATTCTAGCTATACATGGCAAAAGATGTTATGGCAGGGAATCTAGATGTTTAAATAGGAATGTCATCAAGGGTCATCATTGCCTCAGGCACAAGGAATGGCTTACTTTTTGCCAGATTTCTTAGCTACACCTGAGGCCAAGGGGTCCTTCCCCTCAGCCTTTGCTTTCAGTTCTTTGAGTTTCTTCTCCTCCTTTGTTTCTGCTTGAAAGCTTTATCTTCTTCGTCCACCTCATTGGCCTGCTTCTTGGGCTGTTTCAGGGGCTGCTTCTTGCCACCTTCACCACTGGACATGGTGCCTGCCACCCCTTCCCCAGACCCTGCCACCAGAAACGCCATTGCGACTATTTGTTTACCCTTCTAAACTGTGAGCACTCTTAGGCCAGAGACTTTATTTTACCTATCTCTATATCCACAATGCCTAACAAATAAGTGATCAAAAAAGTTTTACTTAGCTGAACAAAGCATATTTAAAGTATATTCTTAGGACTGTAGAATATCTAAATAAGCTATAACCTAATTATATAACATGATTATAGAAAGGATTCATTAATTAAGGTTATGATTTATATAAATCTCAAAATATCCCTTATGTAAATTAATCCTTTTAGTATTTAGTGGATGGTGTATGATAACCAAATATATATGATATAGTTTCCTTTGTTTCCCAAGCATTGTTTTTCTTTTGGACTTAACAACAAGGTCTTTGTTGACCTAGAATATTTTATTTTGACCTAGTAAGTTAAATTTTGTTTTACCTTTGCTAGTCTTATTTCATATAAAAATACTAGTCTGCATAAAAGTGTCCTGCTTTTCCATTACATATGAATGCATTCTGCTGTTGGGTCAGTAGTTCCTCCCCCACAAGCATTGTTTCTTAATGTTCACAGGTATACTTAAGATCACAGGTATTCTAGCACATGTGAAGCTTTATTTTTAATTGGGAAAGTATAAAGTCAATCAGTCTTTGTTTCCTTCAAGCTATCCATCTCTGAAGTTCCATCTAATCAGACCGTCAAGCTCTCTGCTTGACATTTTGTTGTTGTTGTTGTTTTTCTTTTATTTTTTGTATTTTCTGCTCGACTTTTTTTAAAAAAAACTAAAACTCTAGTAATAGTCTATGGCTAGTTAACAATTGGTAAGCACATCCCACTGAGGGTTTGTTATACTTAGTCTTTAATGCTATAGGCTGTACTCCTAATCTTAAATAGGTGTCTTTAAAGGTATGCTTTTGGGGGGTTGGCTGGTTAGCTCAGTTGGTTAGAGCACCACCTTCGAAGGTCAAGGATTCAGTTCCTTGTACTGGCCAGCTGCCAAAAAATAAATAAGTGTGTGCTTTTGGTCAATATCTTATCTCTTATAACATCTCATTTTATATGTTTAGGTCTGTTTCCAATTTTGAAGTGGGCAATTTTTAAGTATATTTAGCATAGAAAATCTATTAGCATACCTTATTATTGTGTATACTACCTCAAATATGCTTTGTTATTCTTAGTTTACAAGTTTATTCCCCCAAATAGACTGAGCTTCCTGACAACAGGAACCACACCTTATACACCTCGATATTCTGAATGTCTGGCACATTTTAAGTAATGAATAAATGTTTGTTGAAAGAAGTGAATAAATGAAGAGTGACCAGGGAGTAATTTCCTAGGATTTGAATAGAACTGAACACAGGTTTAAATGTTCATATAGACTGATCATCTCTAAAAGGGATGAGTTTAGGTCTGGCCAGTTAGCTCAGTTGATTAGAGTGCAGTGTTATAACACAAAGTCAAAGGTTCGGATCACCATACTGATCAACTGCATACCCCCCCACAACAAAGTGGCTTTTAAGATATGTTTACAAACAAAGAACAGTGGCCTATATTTCTTAGATAAAAATATTCATTTGTTGAAGATAGGTGGTTCAAGTTTGATGTTACCCAGCATTAAGATGACCAATTCTCTATGCAAGTGATCTTCTCCAATCTGTGCCTCATTCATTTCATGTCTCTTCTTCTAACATCATTTCCCTCACCCTATCAATTACTTGGCATAGTACCTTACTTAAAGCTGACACTTGATAAGAATTTTGGAAGAATTAAATAATTTAATTTTAGGGACAGATAGTTCTGTAAAGGACAGAATGTATTGACTGATCATAATCTCTTCATTCTTATTGGTAAACCAGAATGCCGATTAAGAATCTATAATCTGTCTCTTGCCGATTTCACTAGCATAACCAGCCTTTTAATTTCTGCCTAAGTAGTCAACTGGGCTTGCTCTTGTTACCTCTTAATTAAAATCCAATTATTAATTTCTATTGAACAATTAATCAATTGGTAAGAACATCTATGAAAAGAACAGTCAATTTTGCTTTTTAATACTTACTGACCATACTCCTAAACTTCATTGAATATATGCCCTTATTTAATACTTACCTCCTAAGAAACTTCATTTTAAGTCTGTTTATCAATTCTAAGTAATTTCTTTTTCGGATCAGGTACTGTAATACTTGGCAGAGATTAAATTAATTCTACAACACTATAGCATCATGTGTATTATGCTTATTGTTAATAATAAATATCTCCTCCTAAGAAACTTCATTTTAAGTCTGTTTATCAATTCTAAGTAATTTCTTTTTCGGATCAGGTACTGTAATACTTGGCAGAGATGAAATTAATTCTACAACACTATAGCATCATGTGTATTATGCTTATTGTTAATAATAAATATCTACATGCTCTAAACAGGGGCTGGCCGGTTAGCTCAGTTGGTTAGAATATGGTGCTGATAACACCAAGGGTTCGATCCTTGTACTGGCCAGCCACCAAAAAACAAACAAACAAACAAAAAGAAATAAAAAGAAAATGCTCTGAACAATATATAGAAAGACAAGTAGGTCATTATAGTTGACAGAAGGAAGATCTGGGGAAAAGGAAGAACCAGGTTACTAACAGAGGAAGTGAGTGTCACAATTCAAATGCAAAAAACCACTACCTTGTACAACAGCTGCCCACAATTCAGCTCCAAACTCTCCCCAATTCCTATATGCTAAACTAATTCTGAAAGATAAGCAAGCACAGAGAAAAAAAATTTTGATGTTTATGTTCATAGACGCTCCCCAGTATTTTCATAACTGGTTTGCTTCCAGTATTAGAGAAACAAGTGACACTCTCTCCCTGCAGAGCATCTCGGTGCTTCCCTGAAATGAGCATCCAACCTAAAGGAGAAGTTCCTTCTCTGATACTTCCTCTTACTGATCACAGCTGCCTGCTACCTTGGGCAGGGCAGGCACAAATATTCTCCTTACACATTGTATATCCTGTTTAAGATTGAGCAGGATAATCTGAGACTTGGCATTATTACTTTATCTATTTCCTCTTATTGTCAACACTACAAAGAAGAGGTAGAAGAGAAAATTATTACAGCTTGGTAGGGACTGGCCTGTTAGCTCAGTTGGTTAGAGTGTGGTGCTGATAACACCAAGGTTCAGGATTCGATCCCCATCCTGGCCAGCCACCAAAAAGAAAAGAAAAAAGAAAATTGTTATAGCTTGGGTGTAGTTGACTAAGTAGAAGACTGAGGTCAAAAGAGCAAAATCTGAAGCCCAGCTAGTGTAGACAACTCACTTTTTTTTCTAATTTTTAAAATTAAAAAAATGTTTTTGGCAGCTGGTCAGTACAGGGATAGAATTCTGGACTTTGGTATTATCAGCACCATACTCTAACCAAGTGAACTAACCAGCCAGGTCTATTTATTTTATTTTTAATTGTACGTATTTGTGGGATACAGTGTCTTGTCTCAATACATGCATACACTGTACAAAGATTCACTTAGGGTAGATGACATATCCATCACCTAAACCTTTATCTTTTCTTTGTGGTGATTACATTCAAGATCCTCTTTTTTTTTTTTTTTTTAAGATCCTCTTTTCTAGCTATCAATATCATACCATTAGCGATTGTCAGCCTAGAACACTAGAACTCTCATTCTTCCTACCTACCCATAACTCTGTACCCATTAATCTACCCTTTTCCTCCCTCCCCTCACTACACCACCACTCATTTTTAATCATTCAATTTCTCTATATCTCAATTTCTGTATTTAAATTGGAGGTCATAATACCCCTCTTATGGAATTACTGGGAAAATTTAAAGAGAGAATGCTAGTGAAAAAAAAATGGATAAACACTACAGCTCTAGAAAACATTCATTCCGTCAAGTCATTTCTGCATTTTTCATCAACTATTTATTGAGTACCTACTTATGCTAGATACAGTTCTAGGTGTAGGCAATACAAATGTCACAAGACCAAGTCCCTACCCTCATAGAGCTTAAATTTTAATATGGAAGATATATGTAATGTTTTATTTTCTGTGTCAGCTTGGCTGGACCACAATGCCCATATATATGGTCAAACATTACTCTGGATGTTTCTGTAGGGGTGTGTTTAATGAGATTTACATTTAAGTTGGTGGACTTTGAGTAAAGCAGATTGCCCTCTATAATGGGGATGGGCCTCATCCAATCAGTTGAAGGCCTGAATAGAACAAAAGACTGACCTTCCTCAAGCAAGAAGAGATTCTGCCAGTGCACTGCCTTTGGACTTCAACTGCAACATCAGCTCTTCTTGGCTTTCCAAATTTCCAGTCCACCCTGCAGATTTTGAACTTGCCAGCTCCATAATTGTGTGAGTCAATTCCTTAAAACAAATTTATTTACACAAACACACTATCAGTTCTGTCTAGACAACCCTGACTAATACAGATTTTGGTACCAAGAAGTGGACTGTTGCTATAACAAAGATCTAACATATGGAAGTAGCTTTGAAACTAAGCAATGGATAGAGGCTGGAAGACTTTTGAGGTACATACTAGAAAAAGCTTAGATTGCCTTAAAGGGATTGTTGATAGGAATATGGACATTAAAGGTAAATCTGGTGAGCCTGCAGATGGAAATGAGGAATATGTTATTAGAAACTGGAGAAAAGGCAATCCTATCCTTGTTATGAAGTGGCAAAAAAACCTTGGCTCAAAATTGTTCCAGTGTTTCGTGGAAAGTAGAACTCATTTGTGATGAAATGGACATTGAGCTGAGGAGACTGATTTCTAAGCAAAGTGTTGAAAGTATGGCATACATTTTCCTTGCTGCTTATAATAAAATGTAACAGAGAGAAATAAATTATAGGAGGAATTGTTAAGCAAAAAGAAACAGAAGTTGAAGATTTGGAAAATTCTCAACCTATCCATATTACAAAAAATGAGAAAGCATGTTCTGGAGAGAACATCAAGGATGTGTCTGAAAAATCACTTGATAAAGAGATTATGGATACAAGTCATGGATTTAATCAGCTATCCCAGCAGAAGCCAGGAATAGAGATGGTGTCATTCTCATAGAAACATTGTCAGCTTGGACTAAACGGAGCAGAAATGGGACAAAATAAAGGGAGGCTATCAGACTTCTGAGATTCTACATGATGGGACAATAAAGCTATCTGGCTAAGAACATGCATTATCCTTCAACGAAAGGGAAGAATGACCCTGAAGGTGATTCATGATCAGCAGAACTGCCACTCCCACCACAGGCCCAGAGGACACAGGCTCAGGACACAAGGCTGTCTTCTCCTCAGTTTCAGTGGGCCTAGGGCGGCAGAAATGGCATCATCACACAGGGCCAAGGGGACAATGCTGCCATCCCAGTGGGCCTTGAGGGCAGATCACCCAGCCAAAAAGGATTATTCTTGAGCTTTAAAATCTAATGGAACATTGATTTCTTGGATATGATACCAAAAGTATAGGCAACAAAAGCAAAAATAGACATATGGGACTACATCAAACTTAAAAACTTTTGTATGTCAAAGGATGCAATCAACAGAGTAAAAATACAACCTACAGAATGAGAGAAAATATTTGCAAATCATATATCTGGTAAGGGATTAATATTCAGAATAAGTAAGGAACTCCTATAACTCAACAATAAAAAAATGAAATAACCTAATTGAAAAATGGGCAAAGGACTTGATAGACATTTCTTTAAAGATGATATACAAATGGCCAATAAGCATATGAAAAAATATTCAACATCACTATTAGTCAGAGAAATGCAAATCAAAATTACAATTTGATATCACCTCACACCCATTAGAATAGCTACTATTTAAAAAAAAAAGTGTTGGTGAGAATGTGAAGAAATTGGAATCCTTGTGCACTATTTAGTAGGACTGTAAAATGGTACTACTGCTATGGAACAGTATGGAGATTCTTCAAAAAAGTAAAAAATAGAACTACATATGATCCAACAATCCTACTTCTAGGTATATTTCTAAAAGAATTGAAGCAGTGTCTTGAGGAGGTATTTACATACCCATGTTCATAGTAGCACCATTCATAATAGCCAAGAGGTTGAAGCAACCCAAATGTCCACTGACTAATGAATGGATAAATGAACTGTGGTATATACATATAATGGAATATTATTCAGCCTTGAAAAGGAAAGAAATCCTGTTGCATGCAGCAACATGGCTGAACCTTGAGGACATTATACTAAGTGAAATAAGGCAGTCATAAAAAGACAAATACTGTATGATCCCACTAATACGAGGTATCTAAAATAGTCAACCTCATAGAAACAGAAAGTAAAAAGAAAAAAAAAAAAAAGAGAGAAAAGAAAGTAGAATGCTGATTACCAAGGGCTTGGAGCATGAGGAAAGGGGGACTTATTATTTAATGAGTGCAGAGTTTTAGATTTGCAATATGAAAAAGTTCTGAAGATCTCTTGTACAACAATGTGAATATACTTCACACTACTGAACTGTACACTTAAAAATGATTAATGTGTAATTAACTTGATTGTAATAATCATTTCACAATACGCATGTATTTCAAATCATGAGCACACCTTAAATGTATACAAATTTATCAATTATACATCAATAAAGTTGGAAAAAAAATTTAAATAAAAATTAAAAATATGTCTGTATAAAATTAATATAAGATAAATAAACGAAGTATTTAAAAATGGTTAAGATGCAAGTCCTCACCAGTTGCTGGTGCCCAGGAGTAAGTTGTTTTGAACTGTGAACTACTTGCTTTGCTATGTTCCCCAGGTTGCACATAGCAAAGCATCACCAGCAGCTGAGTACTGGAGCCAGGAACATTAGCCTTCTGTGAGTTTTTGAGAACTGAGTGTCGGACTGCAATTAGAGCTGGTGGCAGCAGCAGCTCAATCCAAAAGGAGGCTATGTCACCAGAGGATGGGCAATCTGAAGAACCACTGATGTTGCTGCCATCAATTTGGATTCTGAAGACGTAAACGGCTTCAACATTTTGTGCAGAAACACCTTGTATCAACGGAGGCCATTAACACAGCCAAGAGATGTGTCTGGCAACCTTTTTCTGGGACAGGCATATTTGGTATCATTCATGAAATTCTTGAGTTTTCTAGCATTGTCCCTTGCTAACCTGCCCAACACGGAGGCCATTAACACAGCCAAGAGATGTGTCTGGCAACCTTTTTCTGGGACAGGCACATTTGGTATCATTCATGAAATTCTTGAGTTTTCTAGCATTGTCCCTTGCTAACCTGCCCAACAGGAACTTCTATACTTCTTTATAAATTTACCTTTTGCAGGAGCTTCTATACCTTTTTATAAATTTACTTTTAAAATTGGTTGTTGTAATATTGAGGGGGTGAGTTCTTGAAGCCGGAAACTGTTTCTTCTGAAAATAATGTCTTCATTCAGTTACCATGAGCTAATACTATAATAAAGAATGGTTTTTGTATTGGTTCTTAAAAAAAAAAAAGTAACCATTTTTAGTTATGTGTTTTTTACTACAATAAAAAAACTGAAAGAAAAGAAAAACTAATGGAATTTACCTTGCTAGAATTTTGGACTTGCTTGGAGACCAGTCACACCTTTCTTTTTTTTCCTATTTCTCCCTTTTGGAATGGGAATGTCTATCCTATACCTGTCACACCATTATATTTTGGAAGCACATAATTTGTCTGATTTACCAGGTTCACAGCTAGAAAGGAATTTTGCCTCAGGATTAATCCTATCTTGAATCTCACCCACTCCTGATTTAAATAATATTTAGATGAGACTTTATATTTGGAATTGATGCTGGAAGGGGTTAAGACTTTGGGGGTTGTTGTGATATTTTGCATGTGAGGAGGATATGAATTTGAGTGGGGCAGAGGGTGAAGTGTTATGGGCTGAATTATGTCCTAAAAGTTATATGCTCAAGCCCTAACCCCCAGTACCTTAGAATACAACCATATTTGGAGATAGGGCCTTTAAAGAGGTTTTTTTTTGGCAACTGGCTGGTGTAGGGATCCAAACCCATGACCTTGGTGTTATAACACTGTGTTCTAACAACTGAGATAACTTGCCAGCCATGAAGAGTTAATTAAGGTTAAATGAGGTAATAGGTTGGGGCCCTATGACTGGTGGCCTTAGAAGAAGAGGAATAGGTAGGTATCAGGCATGTGTGCACACAGAGAAAAGGCCACATGAGGACACAGTGAGACGGCAGCCATCTGCAAATCAAGAAGAGAGGTCTCAGGAGAAACCAACCCTGGTCTTGGACTTCCAGCCTCCAGAGCTATGAGAAAACAAATTTCTGCTGTTTATGGCACCTGTCTGTGGTATTTCCTTATGGCAGTGTTAGCAGACTAATACAATAGACAACAAACAAACAAAAGTATAATGTCAAGTAATAGTAATGAAGCACTTTCAAGAATAGCCAGGTAAGGTGATAAAGACTTGGGGGCAGGTAGATTATTTAAGATAATGTGGTCAGGGTTGCTCTCTCAGTAGAGATAACATTGAACGGAAACCTCAATCACATGAGGGAGCGAATATCTGGGAGAACAGCACTTAAAAATGAAGGTATTTCAAATACAAAGACACCAAGAGGAAAATACATGGTTGGCATGGTGTCAAAAGGTTGATTTGGCAGGAGTGGAGAGAAGCAGTGACAGAGTGGTTGGGAGAAATGCTGTTGGCTAGAAAGATAGGAGTCTGATCATGCAAGGATTGTAAGCAGTGGTCAAAGTTCTGGATTATATTTTAAATGTGAGAAAGCCAGGAAGCTACAAAGCCATTTTAATTTTTTGAGCAAAGGCATGATGTTGTTAGTTTATGTTTTTAAAAAAAGTATTTGCTGTTGAATGGAGAATATGCTGAAGGAAAGTGCTATGGTTTGAACATGTGTCCCCTCCAAAATTCATGTTGGAACTTAATCCCCATTGTGGTGGTATTAAGAAGCAGGGCCTGGGCCGGCCCGGTGGCACACTGCTACAGTGCACCGCTTGGGAGTGTGGCGGCACTCCCGCCGAGGGTTCGGATCCCACATACAGACCGGTTCCCGCTCACTGGCTGAGCGAGGTGCGGGGGCAACACCGAGGGTTGCGATCCGTTGCTGGACACGAAAAAAAAAAGATAAAAAGAAAAAAAAAAAAAAAGAAGCAGGGCCTTTGGGGAAGTGAATAAGTCATGAGGGTGCTGTCTTCATGAACGGATCAGTGAATGCCCTTATAAAAGATGTTTCAGACAAAGTTAATTCCTTTTTTTTTGCCCTTCTTCCTTCCACCAGGTGAGGACACAGTATTCATTCTCTCCAGAGCAACGAAGTGCCATCTTAGAAGCAGAGAGAGCAGCTCTCACCAGACACCAAACCTGCCAGGGCCTTGATCTTAAACTTTCCAGCCTTCAGAAATAATTTTCTGTGAGAAATAAATTTCTATTTTTAATAAATTACTTAGCCTGTGGTATTTTGTTATAGCAGTACAAAAGGAGTAAGACAGGGCAAAGGCAGAGCCATAGAGACAAGTTAGGAAGCTACTGGCCCAAGTGAGAAATGACAGAGGGTTAGATCAGGGTGGTAGTGAGTTATTGTTGGAGTTGTAACATATTGTCAAGGTAGAACCAAGAGTAAGTGTTATATAGAGGCTGGGCATGAGAGGAAAAAAAGGAGTCAGGAATGATCCTAAAGGTTTTGGCCTCGGCAAATGGAGGACCTGAAATTGCCATTTACTTCAATCAGTAAAGCAGAGAGAGGAGTAGGCTTGAGGGGATGTCGAGCTAGGGCTGAGTCCTGGAGCTCACAGATCCCTCAAGCCCATTGTCCAGACTGGGTAACAAAACCTTCACACGCAGGTGTACGAGCTAGGTAACCGGAAAGAAGGTCCTGGGAGCCTTGGTTGAAGAAAGAGTAGTCTTTATTTCTGCACACACAGGTCTAGGAGCTAGGCAGTCCACAGAGAAACTCAGAAACTCAACTGCTACTGGCAAAGTCCAAAGAAAAACTGAGCAGCTGCCAGCAAAGTAAACATGCTCTATTTTTAGAGGCAAGCTCTCTGCCTGCCATCAGTTCAGGGCTGCTACTCCACACAACTCTAGAACACACAATAGCAACAAAACTAAAAAGATACATTGGTGCACATGCGCACTAAGTCCGCCCACACATACAATTTGTTTACAAAGAATGTGCTGCACCTGAGGTGCATGCAACTGGACCTGAGGTGAGGGGGCCTGATTAAACTATTCTATTTTCCCAACAGGGGTCAAATAGAGAGTTTTGCTTTAGACATTTTAAGTCTGAGATATTGTTAGGATATGCACTAATAATAGTTAGAATGCTTGCTTTCTCTTTTGACCCTGGATTTTGGGAACATAAAGATATAGGTCTTATGATAGGGAATGGAGAGAGACATATAAACAAGTCTTTTTTTTTTTTTTAACTAATAGATTTTTTTTTTTAGGGGGCAGTTTTAGGTTTACAGAAAAATTGAACAAAAAGTATGTAGAGTTCCCATATATTCTCTCAACCCTCCTACTAACATCTTGCATTAGTGTGGCACATCTGTTATGACTGATGAGCTAATATTGATTCATTATTATTAACTAAAGTCCATAGTTTATATCAGGGTCCACTCTTTGTGTTGTACATTCTATGGGTTTTGATAAACGTATAATGATATGTATCCACCCTTACAGTATCATGAATAGTTTCACTGTTCGAAAAGTCCCCTGTGCTCCAATCTTCATTCTTTCTTTCTCTAACCCATGGCAATCATTGATCTTTTTATGCCTGCATAGTTTTGCCTTTTCCAGAATGTCATATAGTTGGAATCAGACAGTGTTTAGGCTTTTCAGATTGGTTTCTTTCACTTAATAATATGCATCTAAGGTTCCTCCATGTCTTTTTGTGACCTGATAGTTCATTTCTTTTTATTGCTGATAATATTCCATT
>NW_007729689.1:276768-278548 GCF_000696425.1 Galeopterus variegatus
AAACCCTCTTTAGTTCACTTGTGGGCTGCACTGTCATTTTCCTTTGCATGGGAGATGGCCCGGCCTCTCTGCAGAAGCCTCAGTTTCCCAGCTAAGCAAAACGTATATATTTAATTAATTTATTTATTTAAAAAGATGACCGGTAAGGGGATCTTAACCCTTGACTTGGTGTTGTCAGCACCACGCTCACCCAGTGAGCGAACCGGCCATCCCTATGTGGGATCCGAACCCGGGGCCTTGGTGTTATTAGCACCGCACTCTACCGAGTGAGCCACGGGCCGGCCCCGAAACAAGTGTTTTAGATGTCAACTTCTCTACAAGTGCCAATAGAGAACACAGACGATTGCTTGCATGAGCTAAAGAGGATTCTTTTGAGTTCCTCAAGTTTACCCTAGCAATGCTCTAAAACTGTAAATGTTCTTCCTTCTCTGTGTAGCTATTAGTTGGACATTATCACCAGGGTACTCCTGCCTCGCTCATTTACAGGAAAACATCTGCAGGATAACTGAAGTGCTTAAGCTGACTCACATCCATCCTTTCAAAAAACAATAAGCAAACAAAACAAAAACCCCCCCAAAACCCCAAACCATAAGCATATACCAATCTGTGGGCACTTTTCAATACAATGTTTCATAACGAAAGGTCTCTGTTTTTTTAGCAGGGCTCTTCCCTAACTTAAGTGTCCCTGGGGCCCAGGCAAGGCCTATCTCCTCAGAAAAGATTCATTAAGTTCTCTAGGGTTCTTTAGAGGGAAAAAGGCTATCAAAACTCCAGGGTGGTGTTTATTAATATGGGGTTCTAAGATGGACTAGGCAAATACACAAAACCTCTGAAAGTGAATGCATATGTTGTATCTCGGTGTGCTTTTCTGAGGTGGGGGGCAAGAACTCCTTTCACAGTCTCAAAAAGGAGTACAAGATCCAGAAAACAACTAGAGGGGCTGCCAAGCACTAGAAGTGGTAGGAAGGGGAAGGAGAAGAATCCACCTCTCCTGGGTCGTCAGAGGAGCTACAGGGTGGAAACGACAGGCAGTCTGCTTTCACATCTGTTCTCTCCCACTCAGGGCTCCAGGTGGAATCACAAAGAACAAACTCTTTTCAAGCCAGAGGCTACAATTCCCTCCTAGCAGGGTGGGGGAGGGGGGCGGTTAAGTGGTCCTTTCTGAGTCCAGGAATAGTGTCTGATTAGGGCGCTTGAGCAAGAAGTACTACCAATCCTCAGAACAGGGGAAGAGACTAAAAATCTTCACCTTCACTTGTCCAAGCAGTCACTGTAATATTTTAGCATTTAGCCTTTTGCAACTTGAAGAGTTGTGAAACAGTGGAGGTAAAGCTCTCTTAAACTAAACTGAAAATTGTGTATTTTCCTTATTAAAACCTTCTATACTATCTGCATTCAACATATTTTATCGAGTGCCTATTATCTGCTGTACTGCGTTCTAGCCATTGTACATGAAATTATGATTTGATGCCTATTCTATTTTTCGTTTATAAGCGTCATGCAATCTTTCTGTATAGTGAAAAATCAGCTTCCCTATTTAAACCCCCCCCCCCCCCATTTACACATCTGTCTCACAAATAACTTTTCAGCCTCCGGTTGAATCAGGCGGTCACAGAAATATTTGGATGAGGCGGGCACAGAAACCAAAGAATCTCTTCTATTCTCTCTACGCAGTAAGTTAAGCTCCGCCTGCCTGCGTTTTTTAAGAGGTGGCGACGTCAGCACTGCAGACGTGCCCTGTGGACCGTCAGCTGAATCTCCCAAGCGACCAGATCCATCA
>NW_007729689.1:280276-281943 GCF_000696425.1 Galeopterus variegatus
GTAGTTTGGTGAGAGTAGAGGGTGAAGAGAGTGAATGGAATACATCTGGGTGCGATACACTCATTTTGAGTAGTAAAAATTTCTGAAGACCACTTGTTAGGGAATGCAAAAACGTGGGCTTACAAGGACAGAGATGCAAAAGGGCTGAGATTAGGAAATAGAAGTTTTTTCTCTAAATTTCTCTCACTCCATGAAATAGGGAATGGGAAAAAAACATACCTCTACCTAAGGGCACTGATTCTATAAATTGGCTCTGTAGGTTCATGGGGGTTGATAAATTCACCTAGTCCTTTTTACTTATCTAGAAACACAGTATAGATATTATGACACTTAAATCCCTAGTGGCCACTTTGAACATTGTGCTGCCCTCCATATTATTATGGAGAAGAAAACTCAGGACTGGATTAGAGAAGTGGCTAACAAAAGACTGGCTGATGGCTAATCTTCAAGTCCAGTCACCCTATCTTCCTTAGCTCCGTGGTCATTTTCTGCAAACCCCCCCCCCCAAAAAAAGGGNTCAAAGTTGACCAAATGGTCCCGTCCCTTCTCTATTCTTTTGCTTCTCCCCTCCTCCTATGGAATGTATTTTCGTGTTGATGCTGCCTAGGGAGGCAGGCAATATTTTAATCATCCGCATTATGTTTTTCCTCATCCTCTTTGGTTGTCATTTCCTATTTGGCATGAATGCTTACAATCTCATGGGTGTGCAAAATCCTGAGCACTTCTCACATGGCCAGATGCAAATTCATTGAATGAATATGTACCTATTTCAAAAATGTGTGCAAGTGTTGACTTTGATGGTCTTACCCTATAATCCTATTAATTATTATTACTACTTTTTTTTTTGGTAGCTGTCCGGTACAGGATCCAAGCCCTTTGGTTTTATAACACCATGCTCTAACCAACTGAGCTAACTGGCCAGTCCATATAATCCTATAACTGTTTAAGTGCAACCACAATCTAAATTCTCTAAATACTAGGTTCCAGGCAGACTTTAAAATTCAACTTAATTCCAATTACATGTAACTTTAAATTAATTGGAATAAGCAAGTTTATAAACATTCTTACAAAATTCAGAAGAGATAATCCATTGAATCTTATACCCAGACAAGTGGCCCTTCAATGGATTTGGGCTTTACCCTGATATTCTCTGGACTGCTCCTTCTGGATACTATTAATAAGCAGCAACAGATTAACATACTGACAGCAAGAGTGAAAAAGAAAGACAAATGGCCTGAAAAATCCGCAAGGAGAAATAGATCTAGGTTCATTCATTTATACAGATCTACTATGTTGCCAAGCCCAGTTTTAGATACTGGGATACTGTGGTGGATGTGGTAGGGGAACTTCGTTCCCTGTTTGCATGGAGCTTACATTTCATGATTTGTGGAAATTATGTAAAACCCAAAATTCAGTGTCCATAAATAAAGTTTTATTGGAATACAGCCATGCTCATTCATTTACAGATTGTCAACGGCTGCTTTTGCACTATAATAGCAGTTAGGTAGTTATTATAGGTACTATATGGCCACAAAGCCTGAAATAGTCAGTACTTGACCCTTTATAGTAAAGTTTGCCAACTCCTGATTTAGACAGTAGGTGAGTCAAATGAAATAGCATCATAAATTTGTGGGATCAAGCTGGTCCAGCAGGTCAGAGCATGGTGC
>NW_007729689.1:283346-285108 GCF_000696425.1 Galeopterus variegatus
TACACTTAGTGATTACTATCACTGCTAGATGCTGAGTCATATTTTTAAATATACTATGGAAGCCTTATAAAAAAGAAGTCAAACCCTACATAATTTTTTAATTATTTATTTATTCATTCACTTATTTTTTTTAAAGATGACTGGTAAGGGGATCTTAACTCTTGACTTGGTGGTGTCAGCACCAGGCTCTCCCAAGTGAGCTAACCAGCAATCCCTATATAGGGATCCGAACTCGTGACCCTGGTGTCATCAGCACCACACTCTCCCAAGTGAGCCACGGGCTAGCCGTGTACATAATTTTTTAAAATCCTCCATCATTTTATGATATAAATGGTTATTCTAATTCGTTTGTCCCCAAATCAAGATTTTAATGCGGCACCATAGGTGTGTTTAAAGCAGAACATGCTTGATTTTCCTAATGACTGACCTTCTACAATATGCCAGATGCTGTTCTGAAGACACATGTCATTTGCTGAACATGTCTACCCAAAGCCCTAAAATGTTTATATTAAGTGGCAGGAAGGGGCACTACCTAGTGCTTACTAAAATATAACACACAGGGCTGGCCGGATAGGTCAGTTGGTGCTGATAATACCAAGATCCTGGGTTCGCACCACGGTCCAGGGTTCGATCCCTGTATTGGCCAGCTGCCTTTATACATGTATGTATGTATGTATCTATTTACATACACACACACACACAGAGAAACACATACACATACTCAAATATAACGTCACGATACGTAAATACCCTGGTTTTCCAAACCTTGGCGCCTTGTTTTTCGCCATAGTACAAAAAAAAAAAAAAAAAGATAAACACCAATAGAGAAATTTATTTACATCTCAACGGTAAGAAAAATGAGACAGCAAAGGGGGAGTCCTTGGTTTAGATTTTCCGCCCTTTCCTGGTTTTTCCTTGTTTCTCCCCTCAGGCACCTCTCCTGCCACGGCAGGCGGCGTGCAAACATACTCCCTGTTTGCCTGAAACTTGATTTTTCCCTGTCTTCGCGTCCATAAATTCTTACTGCTCTCCATTCCCGATCCTGCCCTTAATCTTTCCCAGCGTCTTCATTCGTTCAAAATAGTCCTTTTCTCGCTTTCCTGGGGACCAGCTCTGTCCACCTCTTCCCCAAACAGTGCGCTTTCTCCCTTTCCTGCACTCGGTTTTTTCTTCTAAGCCCTCCCTATACGTTTCCACTTCAATCAAGGATTCACCGCAAAATAACCCAAGGTAGAAACCGAGAGCACGGGGAATACAAATGTTCGCGCGCGCGAGTCTGAGTGTCGGAAGGAGGGAGAAAGCGGACTCTGACTCAGCCCCTCCCAGGCATGCTGGCGCCGTGCCCCCCGGCACGTCCTCGGCTGCGACAGGAAGGCGTCGCCGCTGACACCCGAGCCTGCCCGCCTCCGCTCCCCGGCGGGGGCGAGATGCTGGGAGGAGCCCGCGGAGCGCCCACCCGATTGGCCAAAGTTGCAATTTCAGGAATCCGGGCAACTCTCGGTTATACAAGGATCTCGCCTTAAGGGCAAGTGCTTTGGTTCTAGGCACCAATCTTCAAACGTCCTTGTAGCTCCACTCAGCAGTGCCAGTCTCCATCCCCGACTCCCCTGTTTCACCCCGAGAACGCTCCCTTTTTAGCTGCAGGTCTTTTTTTCCCCTTCTTCTTCTTTTCTCTTCTTTCCAACGTTCTCTCCACATTTAGCATTTCACGCTTCCACCCAGCCTCCTATATTTTACTAATCTTCCACTTTGTTATTGCTCC
>NW_007729689.1:285915-287891 GCF_000696425.1 Galeopterus variegatus
GCATTTCACGCTTCCACCCAGCCTCCTATATTTTACTAATCTTCCACTTTGTTATTGCTCCTGCAGCACGCTGACTCTTTTTTTAAAAGTCACCCACAGACTTGCATCTTCTCAGAAAGTTCATCACTGACTCTTGCTGCAGTTACGATGTCATTTTTAGAACATACCTTATAGGTTTTTTCTTCATGCATTCACTTTTTTTCATATATTGGCAAATATTTACTAAGTACCTCCTATGAACCAAACACTGGGGATACATATATACATAAGAAACTCGAGCAACTCAGTTTAAAAGCAAAGGCACACAATGAGATGATACTTTTTGCTCTCCCTCCACCGATATGCTTCTGACAATCCTTCCCCTACTCCCCATCCCCCAGCTTTTCACACCCTCACACAACTAATCCTTCCTGAGAAAGAAATGTTTTCTTTTTTCCTTCTTCCTGAGGAAGAAATGAACACACTAGACTCTGAATAGATGCTGAGAGAAAGCCAGGTGGGAAAGTAGGAGGAATTTCCTGAGGCTTGGGGGGCGGGGAGGCATTTCCTAAGAGGAAGAATGTCACAGGCACAGTTTCAAAAACAAGTGGTTAAAACTGAGAATGTGACTGTAAAGGCTACCGGAAGGCTCATTGGGCAGGAAGACAGGATGTAAGTCCCTGGAATAGACTCCTAAAAGAAAATGCCAGCACGGACCGTTGAGTTTAATGAGACACATTAGCAAAGATGGAAAAGTAAGCTACTGAGGAGAGTTGAAGAAAATTTGAAGACCCCTTTTCCCCAAAGGGTGTGTTGTGTGTGGGGAGGGTGAGAAATCAATCTAAGAAGAGTAGACTTAAGGACGCAAAGGTGAAAAATAAGAAAAGGAAGAAACAACAACCACCAAAATAAACCCAACTCAGATTTCTTGCAATGTTGATGGTCCTCTTCCTGAATCAGTGACAGCGTTTCCAGTTTTCTGGAAAACCAAGATATCTGATCACCAACTCTGAATAAGAGGATGACCTCAAGATGCACTCATCAGATGTTCAAATTACAAACTGAACCTCCTTGATAGTGCTGGAGCCATTAGAATTGAAATATTTCAAGAAAAATAATTTGTCTTGTAGTGGTGCTAGAACTGAGGGTGGGTTCTTTCTTCCTTTTAGTTTTTCTTTTTTTACTGAAGTACACATATAATAAAGCAGGTAGAAATGCACTAATCTTAAGTGTACAGCTGGGTGAATATTTACATCTGTATTCACTTGTATAACTACTACTCAGATCAAGATCTAGATTTCAGGCTGGGCAGTTAGCGCAGTTGGCTAGAGCATAGCCTTGTAACACCAAGGTCAAGGGTTCAGATCCCTGTACTGGCCAGCTGCACCCCCTACCCCACCAAAAAAGATGATCTAGATTCTAAAACACTTATAGCTCTCCAGAAGGTTTCCTTGTGCCAGTTCTAGTCAATAGCTGCCCTCCCTAGAGGAAACCACTATATTGACTTCTATCATTATCATTTAATTTTGTTGTTCTTGACTTTTAAATGGAATCATACAGTATGTATTCTTTTGTGCTAGGATTTTTTTTCAGTCAACATAGTGTATATAAATAGTTCCTTCCTTGTTATTGCTGAGTAGTATTCCACTTATGGAAATGCCAAAATTTATTTATCCATTCTTTTATTAATGTATTTATTATTGTTTCCAGTTTTGAGCTGCAATAAACATTCTTGTCATTTGCTGAATGTGTTAATTCTTTTCTCTTGAGTGTACACTTAGAAATGGGATTGCTGGGTTGCTAGTTTTTGGCAATAAATAATAAGTTCTAACAAAAATAAGTGAGCTACATCTTTGTTTTAATATGTGTATGGTATTGTTATAAAAATATTTTATATATATTATTGTTTCTTGGTGGCTGGCCTGTCCAGGGATCCGAACCCTTGACCTTGAGGGTGTAACATCATTCTTCAACCAAATAAGCTAACTAGCCAGCCT
>NW_007729689.1:288823-289932 GCF_000696425.1 Galeopterus variegatus
GGTTAAGGTCGTGGTGGTGACAGTGACCCAGAGGTCTCACATTGCAAGATGGTGGATGCAAACAGAGCCAAGAGAGCCAGACTCTCCTTTTCCTTTAAAGCCCTCAGAACCACACCCCTGACCACTATCTTTAACCCAATCACGAGAGCATGATCCTACAATCCAATCACCTCTTCAAGGCTCCACCTTTCAATTACCATAATAAGATTTCCCACCCTCTTAACAGTCACAGTGGGGGCTAACTTTCTAAGACATAAAACTTGCGGGACATGATTCAAGCTTCAGTGAGTTTTGGGGGACATAATTCAATCCACTACAGTCATAAGATTAATAAATTGTGAATTAGGACTAGAAGCCACTTTTTCTGATTCCAAGTTAAGCTTATTTTTCTTTATGTATTCTTCCTATTTCACTGGCCTCACATGAATGGAGAGGTCACCCAACATCTAGCTTGCCCAAGACTGTCTCAGTTTTAGCACTGGAAGGCTCTGGACAAACCTGGATGGTTGGTCACTCTACAAAACAAACAAAGTAGTCAAATGGATATCATAGCTTGGAACTGTGCAGAGAAAAAAACAAAACCTACCTAATTTAGCTCATTCATGTTCCTCCATTAATCAAGGAACAATGCGATATCCACACAATTATGTGCTATGAATGTCAACTGCATTTCCAAAGAAATGGAAATTGACTTTGGAGAACATGTACTAGTGCTGCTCAAATTGTGATCCACGGACCAGCAGCACTGGCATCTCCTGGGAAGCCTGTTAGAAATGCAAATTCAATACCCACCCCCTCCAACTGAAATCAAGAGTGGAGTTCAGGCATTTGTGTCTAACAAGCTCCCTAGGTTGTGGTCAAAGGAGGCTGTAGGAAGGAGAGCTAAAGTTTGAGGACAACCAATTTGGCCAATTTCCTGTACAGATATAGGGATGTTGGAGTGCGAAGGACTGATGCCATGTTGGTACCTAAAACTGCATGGGCTGTAGGCAAATTTTAAAAAGTCAAGTTTTTTCTTGGCATGCATTACTCTGAGTTGCCTCTTTTTCCATGGTTATGTGATATTTTGAACCTTGGTTATGGGGCAAGATGACATTATTTACGTTAAC
>NW_007729689.1:290941-295451 GCF_000696425.1 Galeopterus variegatus
TAAAGTTTGAGGACAACCAATTTGGCCAATTTCCTGTACAGATATAGGGATGTTGGAGTGCAAAGGACTGATGCTATGTTGGTACCTAAAACTGCATGGGCTGTAGGCAAATTTTAAAAAGTCAAGTTTTTTCTTGGCATGCATTACTCTGAGTTGCCTCTTTTCCCATGGTTATGTGATATTTTGAACCTTGGTTATGGGGCAAGATGACATTATTTACGTTAACATAAAGATGTTTTCCAGCCAGCTTGAAGCTGCAGACTCGCACGTATTACCCAGACCCTGAGATAACAGCAAAGATGGGAACAGAAACCAGATGGAGTCTTTGAGAGACTTTGCACCCGACACCTTGCACAAAGCCCTCCCTGCTCACATGCCCCTCCCTCCTGCTTTTCATTTTCCCACATTCTATTCCCTCAACCCCCTCTTTAAAAACCCTTCAGTAAACCTGACTCTCGGAGATGGCTTTAGCCTGGCCGTTCTCCTTCAGGTTTAACATCTCTCTTTAGGTCACTGGTATTCCTGAATAAAAGATGACTTCCATTTTCATCAATGTCTGACTTTTGGGTTGTTTGTTTTTTGTCTGGGGCAGGCAGCCAGACCTGTGAGTTTAGTATCAATTTGGGGAAGCCTTAGCTAGGAGCTGTGTGTGCCCTGTAACACAGGGACTTATATGGTTTTAAAGATCTCTGGACAGAATGATTCCATCACCTCACTGAGTAACATTTCTCTACATGAAATAAATCCTATTATTGGTAAAAATCTTCTTTATTGCTTGTTAAGTCTCTTATCTAAAACACTGTGGTCCTAAATGAGACTGGACAATATCATTTCATAGTTGGGCTTTTTTCGGTCCTTTTCTAAAGCCATTCCAAGTGTATTTCATGTACCACTTAAATTGCGGTGTCCAGAATTGACCTGTTAGCTCAGTTGGTCAGAGCGTGGTATCGTAATACCATGGTCAAGAATTCGGATTCCCCAGCTACCCACTCCCCACCCCCCATGGAAAAAAATTACGGTGTCCAGAACTAATCTTAGTGAAAAAACTATGGTATATCAAAAGAAAGTCCTTGAGGTTATAATGTGAATATTCATATATCTTAAAAGAAAATCACAAGACTGGCCAGTTGCCAGTTGTTTAGAGCACGGTGTTATAACACCACGGTCAAGGGTTCAGACCCCCATACCGGCCAGCCACTAAAAAAAAAAAGCAAAAATAAATAAGAGAATCACTCTTCAAGGTACGTGAGAAACTATACATGTTTAAGAATCATAAACCTAAAAACAGAAAGAAAAAATAGTTAATCTGGATCATAGGAAGGGGGAAACATGACAGTTTAACAGAAAAGATTTGCTGAAAGAGTTTTGCCATCAGGGACTGGATTTGGGACACAGATTTGTGTTTCTTTAGGGTTTTGTGTAACTTGGCTAACATCAATCTACATAGTTTGTCTGTACTCTGTTCCAAGACTCAATCCAAAAGGTCACCCTCCATCTCCAATCTGGCTTATCTTTGCCCACCTTTTCCAGCTCTCACTTCCTCATTCTGTCCCTGAGAGGGGTTGCTATGGGGATGGTATCTTCATAGTAAGATAGTTGTTAGAAAAAGGCAATGACAGAAGCAGAATGGGAAAGAATATGGAAAGAAAAATAAAAGACTAAGGCAAAAAGAATAGGAACAGACAGTCAAAAGAGGAACTAGATGGTGATAAAAGGCAATGAAGAAATTTGATTACAGAAATGGGTGGAGGAATTGACCACAGTTAATGGAAGAGTAGAGGAACCAAGGCAACAGAAAAGCAAACCCAGGGACCTGAAATATATGTAGAGACACAGTCAGATGGTGAACCAGATTACACAGAATTCTGCAGAAAGCAGCTGGCTGCTGAAAGAACCTGGCTAAGAACAGAGCTAGTTCCAAGGAAGTGTTTTTTAATCCGTATCTGTTTCCCTGAGTCATTCATATTTCCAAAGAATTATTCTTATTTCCAAGGGACCACTGACAGGTTATAGAGAGGGCACTTTCATTTCTGTACTATTTTCCACTTCCTTTTCTTTCCTGTGGCCTTTTAATGTGCACAGAAGGGAACCTCCCTAAGACAACCAATGGCTAGGAATATTTTCCTTAGACATAACCCTTGTGTGTTAACTGTTATCCTTCTATCATTTTAATATTTGTATCTCAAAATGTTTACAATTCCCTCTCTATCTTGTTCCTCCACTAACTTAATGCTCTTTANTATCTCAAAATGTTTACAATTCCCTCTCTATCTTGTTCCTCCACTAACTTAATGCTCTTTATGTCTATCCCATTCTCTTTTCCAGTCTCTCCCTTTACCTAAAGTCATCCTTGTCCTCCCATCCTAGTCAGAAATTTTGTTTCTTCCAATCCCAGTATCTATTTTCACTCATTAGTTGAGTTCTTTCTTGAACCTCTCAATCTCTAGACAAGATAACACCTTAATAAAAAACAACAAACATCAGCTTTCTAAATCCAGGAAGATTTGCATGAGTCTTTTTTTAAAGGTGATGTTGAAAAAAATTAAAATATATACATATATATACCGAAAAAGCCTACAAAAGGCACAGCATTTTGCTGAATGATGCAGGAAACCTCAAGTCTCTTCCCTCAAGTTATACAATCTGCTCAAGGAGAGAACAAAATAAAAAAGTGCTGAAGGAAACCAAAGAGTCAAGAAATTTTATTCTTGTGGGAATAATCCAGAAAGCTTTCTTGAAGTTGGTATTTGGAATGGATCTTCAACGATAAGAGGAAGACAGAGATCAGAGAAGAGTATTTCAGTAAGAGAATGGCCTGGGCAAATGTATGGTGGTAGGAAGTTTGGAGAATAGTGCTTAGTCCAATTTAGTTGAGGGGTAAGGCACTGATAAGAGATATCTCTGGTAAGAGTTAATTCCGGGAAAAGCAAGTTCCATGGTGCTACTTTGAGTGTAAGCCCTCAGGTGGGGAATAAAGTCAAATCTTGTTGCATTTTTTCTTTTTCACAGCACCCACATATTACTTGTATTATAAATATGCCAAATGTCTCACTTTTATCTTATATGCCTTGCCCCAGTTAAAATATTTTCTCCTTGTTCTGTGCTTTTTCTCATCCCACCTTTCCATTGCTTCCCTTGACCCCAACCCTGGACCCCAACTTGGTAGCTTCAGTTCACTACCCTGCAAATTGTTTCAGCCACAATGCTTACTGGATAGAAACCAACTCAGTACAGTGGTGGAAAGCATTTTCTGCAAACAATCTTCTCTCACTTCTATTTTTAGAACAAAGATGAGAATGAAATTAGAAAACTCAGGTATCAGCACAAATTATGGTACTGACTTGCTATGCCACAGTCTACACTAAAAACCTAAGTCATTAAATCTATGACTCTGTTCTCTAATTCTAAAAGGTGGTCTTAAGGCTGAAGAAGAGCTCCAGCTATTTTATTCTCTGCAATCTTGAGGATCCTATATATACACTGCCTATACAAATACTTCATGGTTCATGCATGTAAAGCAATCATTACCCCTTGGAAGAATGGTGATAAGTCATATAAATATTTTGACTACTAATCAGGTATTCACGTATCATTCCTCTTTCAAATACATACTTGAAATTTCCAAATTTTTAGAACCCTTCCCTGGTTCATGTATGTGTCTGGTACATATGGACATATTCAATAAATATTTGAATGAATTAATTAATCTTTAGCTATAAACATAAAGATACGGGAGAATGATTATTTTTATCAATAGATTCTGAGTGGTAACATTTGAAAAATTAGAAGCATCTGAAAAGAGAGCTAGCCTATTAGCTCAGCTGGTTAGAGTGTGGTTCTGATAATGCCAACGTCATCCAGGGTTTGATCCCCATACTGGCCAGCCACTAAAAAAAAAAAGGAGCTATCTAATTATTTCTGGGTATGGTTGAGAAAAGAATTTATTTCTCCTCTTTCACTTTTTAATCTCCATCAGAACTTGGTCCTTTCAGGTAGCCTGAGAATGAAGCTATTTACTTCTAACTCATTAGTTCCTCTTTGATCTTGACAGCTGCAGTCAATCCAAAGAAATAAAACAGCTCCAGGAAAGGACTCATGTGCTCCCATAATGGAGGACATGCAATGAACGGCATTTATCTTTGTTCCCTACCCCCATACCTCTAGGTGCAACCAGCGATAGGACAGTGACTTCTGCCCCCACCTGTCTCACCAATAACTAACTAGTGAATATTATTATCATAGCCACATTCTAAAATAGCTGCATGCCTCATTGGGGCTGCTGAAAGTTAAGGAGAACAGAGCTTCTAGTTTAAGTTGTGTTATATTTACCTAATATTAAAAGAAGACAGAAGAAAAGCAGGATTATTCATCTTCTGAAGAAAAATGACCTTTCAGGGCCGGCCCGTGGTTCACTTGGGAGAGTGTGGTGCTGATGACACCAAGGCCACGGGTTCAGATCCCTTATATAGGGATGGCCAGTTAGCTCACTTGGGAGAGCGTGGTGCTGACA
>NW_007729689.1:296858-302412 GCF_000696425.1 Galeopterus variegatus
CTCAACATGTTAGCAGAAAATTAGAAGAGATATCAATTAAAAAAAGATGAAAAAAAAAAAAAGAGGTATCATTTGTTACAGGAAGAAAACCTGGTATGCTAATGACAAGAAGAAAGAAAACAGATGAATTATAAAGGTGAACATATTTCTGGAAGAATAGCAAAGCAAAGGGATAAAAGTCCTATACTTGGTGTGTGCTATTCAGATCACATTAGTCCTTGGCATCTTGCCTTAAAAGGGACACGGCCAGGATGATGAAGGGCCTGGAAACAAGGTTATGAGGAATGGCTGGAGGAACAAGCGTTGTTCAGCTTAGACAATAAAATATGTCGGCAAAGAACACAATATATTTCTTCAAATATTTGATGTGCTTCAAAAAATACGTGTTTTTCAGTGGAAATGGCCATCACATTTATATTACATTTATAATCACCTTAATGCAATGAAAAGAACTTTCTGGTAATTAGAGCTATCAAAAAAAAAAAAAATGGGCTGCCTTCTATGTTAGTAAGTTTCTCACTGCTGCCTTATCCCCTGATTTCCAGAGTCTTATCTATAGCCTGCCTGATATCTCTACCTGAGTGGCCAAAAAGCATCTCAAGCTAAGCACAGCCAGAGAAGTCCCCCCAAACCCCTTTTTTTTTTGATGGCTGGCCAGTATGGGGATCTGAATCCTTGACCTTGGTGAAGTCCTGACTTCTCTTCCAAACCCCCAAATCTTTTCCTTCACTGGTCTTATCCATCTCAGTAAACATTATCACTATTCACCCTATTGCAAAAGACACAAAGCTAGGAGTTATTCAGGAATTTTCTCTTTTCCACACCTTCCACATTTAATCCATCAGCAAAAACTGTTAGCTTTACCTCCAAAATATACCCAAATTCCTTCCACTCTGACATCTCCACAGCACCATCCTTGTCAAAGCCATCAATAATGCGCCGCTTGATCTGCTGAAACAGTCTCCTAATCGATCTTACTGATTTACAAAGCTATCAAAACAGTATCTGACCCCTACTTCTCTTTCCAGCCTCATTGTCTGCTACTCTTTCCCTGATTCACTAAACTCCAGCCAAACAAGATTTTCTTCTGTCCCTCTATTATATCAAGTTCATTTCTGCTTCAGGGCCTACCTGAAGATGTCTTCACAAGATCTTCAAATGTCTGGTTCCTTCTTGTCATTCGAGTCTGAGCTCAAAAGCCACTTCTTCAGAGAGAAAAGCCACTTCTTCTTCCATGACCAGGTTCTCTAATGTTGCCCCTCTAACCACTCACCATTTATCATACTACCCTGTTTTAATTTTTTTTTGATCACTTTTGGAAATTCTTTGGTTACTGTATGTCCCCATCACAACAGCGACCTTGTCTATCAAAATCATTTGTCCCATATACTTAACATATAGAAGGAGCTTGATGCATAAGATGCTCAATTAATACTTGTTGAGTAAATACCAAACCATACAGAGATAAAGTGAATAATTGCTCCTACATTGGGGTGGAAATTGAACTAGATGATCATAGATTGCTGAGCATTATTGGTAACTGAATGAGAATGGTGACCATTAATTTATAACGGTACCAATCTGCCCAGTTGTGTGATTTTTTTTTTTTTTTTTCAGCATCCTGGGTATAATATCAAAGAAGGCTAAACCAATCCTGGGGATTTTTCAGGTTGTTGGAGTGAGCAGGACTAAAGCCATATTGGGACCTAAAACTGCATAGGCTGTAAGCAAAGTTTAAAAAGACAAGATTTCTTTGGCATGCATTTCTCTGAGTTCCCTCTTTTCCCATGGTTATGTGATATTTTGAACCTTATTTACATGAACATAAAATTGTTTTCCAGCCAGCCTGAAGCTGCAGACTCACACGTATTACCCAGACCCCGAGATAACAGCAAAGATGGGAACAGAAACCAGACAGAGTCTTGGCGAGACTTTGCACCCTGAGACCTTACATGAAGCCCTCCCTGCTCACGTCCCCTCCCTCCTGCTTTTCATTTTCCCACGTTCCATTCCCTCAACCCCCTCTTTAAAAACCCCTCATTAAATCTGAGCCCTTGAGATGGCTTTAGCCTGGCCATTCTCCTTCAGGTTTAACGTCTCTCCTCAGGTCACTGGTATTCCCGAATAAAAGATGACTTCCATTTTCGTCAACATTTGAACATTTGACTTTTGCCAGTTTTCTGTCTGGGGACAGGCAGCTGGATCTGTGATATCAAATTTTGGGGAGCTGAGTGTGCCCTGTAACAAGGTGAATGAGAGTTCCGGTCAAGATGGTGGAATAGATGGTTCCCAGCATCACTCTCTCCCACAAATCAACCAATTTCCAACAATAAAAATGAAACATCAGCCAAGCTGGGGCCGCTGGAGCTCAGGGAAAGAGGAGGAGAGACCCGCGGAGTTCATAAAGGCGGGAGAAACCACGATGAGAGAAAGAAACAACTGCTCTGAGAGCTTTGGGCCGCAGCAGCTTTAATGCTGGAGCTGATGAGAGCATGGAGCAGGAGATGGCAGAAGCCACAGCTGTGCCCTTCAGATGGAGTTATTTGGAGATGGCAGGCGAGAAGAGAGCCTTGGTGGCCCCCAAGAAAGCAAGACCACTAATAGGGTTCCTGTGGACCCACGCAGGAGTGAGGAGCCAGAACAACTGAAATAAGGGAGACATTCAGAGGCTGGTGAGTCATCACAAGGGACTGGCATAGGGCCTGTCCCATGGGAAGTGTTTTGAGCACAGGTGGTGCGGGAGACAGGCCCACCATGAGAACACTGGGACACAGCAAGGACAGTCGATCCACCCCCCAGTCAATGCAAGACCACTCAGAGGAGACTGGTTGGGAATGCAGAATTGCATGGGGTGCAGTTTGATGACAAAACTCAGGCCCAGATCAGAGTTTCTACACAACCCAGATCCACCAGGTCTCTGGAGAGCCAGAAGTACCTATAAGGTCAACCATTAAACCCTGAGCTGCACAAAAAGCCTTCCCTAGGGAAACAGCAGCAAAGCAGCAATTTAGCTCAACCACATAGCTAAAATACTGGTTCCCACAGGAAGTTCCGCCATTTTAGAAGTAAGCAAAGGACAAAATATTAGTTTTGGCCCAGGCACACCACCAGAGACTTGGGGCCTGCCTGGGACCCAAGGCATGGAATAGGGGACTGGACCCCCCTCCCACAACCAGGCATACCACACCAGTGCCTTGGGGCCACCCAGGGACCTGAGGTCTGGAGCCAAGGACCTGACCGCCCTCCCACAACCAGGCACACCATGCCAGCACCTTGTGGCCTGCCTGGTGACCCAAGGCATGGAGCTGGAGACTGGAACCCCCTCCCACAACCAGGCATACTGTGCCAGTGCCTCGGGGCCCGCCTGGGGACCCGAGTCATGGAGAAGGGGACTGGACCTCCCTCCCACAACCAGGCACACTGTGCCAGCACATCAGGGCCCACCCGGTGACCTGAGGCATGGAGCCAGGGACTGGACCCCCGTCCCACAACTAGGCACACCACACCGGAGCCTCAGGGCCTGCCTGGGGACCCAAGACATGGAGCAGGGAACCAGACACACCCCACAACCAGGCACACAGCCAGTGCCAAGGAGCATGCCAAAAACATCACCTCTATGTGGGCGGCCCACCACAGCCACCACAATTACTATGGCTGTTGTGAAAGCGGCTAGATGCCACAACCACCATGCAGATGGTCTGCCAACCACTGGAGTGCATTGAAACAAGGAGAGTCAACAGCACAGATAAAGAAAAGAGGATGTCTCTCTCCACAAAGCCCATTTCAGAGTGTCAGAAGAAGCATCTGCTCTTTGATAATATTGGGGGACCTGATCACACCTCTCTCAGCATTGGACAGATCATCTAGGCAACGTCAACAGAGTAACCATTATTCTTTCAGAAGGAGAGAAGAAATCTAGGGTAATTAGAGGGGCAAGGGGGAGGGAGAGGGGGATGGGGAGAGATTGGACAAGGGGCATAAAGAACAAATTACGATTTGTAACAATATATATGCTAGTAATATTAGTTTGATCAACATACATCAATGTTGAACCTCAAAAATATGTATTCCATTTTGATTCAATCAATCAATCAATCAATCAATAAAAAGAAGGTGAATGAAAAGAAAGGACTACTGGGCAAGGGAATGGAGGGTAGAAGCTGGCAAACGTTTTCTGTCAATGGCCAGACATAAATATTTCAGGCTTTGCATGCCATATGGTCTCTGTTGTAAATACGAAACTTTGCAGTTGTTGTACAAAAGTAGCCATAGACAATAAGTACATAAATGACTATGTTGTGTTGTGATAAAACTTTATTTGCAAAAATTGGCAACAGGCCCATTAACCAGTTTGCCAATCCTGTTAGGATATTGAAAAGAAAATGACTGAATTGATGAACAACAGAATCTAAGTGGATTGGGAAGAAAGTGGAAAGACATGGAGTTGATAAATACAGAAGTTATCTATTGTTGTGTAGCAAACCATTCAAAACTCAGTGACAAACAATTTTTATTTTATTCATCATTTTGTAGATCAGAAATTTGTGAAAGACTCAGCTGGATGGCTCTACTCTGCTTCTACATGGCATCAGCCGGACTGATTTGACTGGGACTGCAGCATGAGTGTCCAGGATGGCTCATTCACACAGCTAGCAAAATACCTTTGTGTTACAGTCCAACTCAGCTCCCTGGCAGACTTATCGTACTCGACTCTATTTCTCCACCTCTTGGCTATTTGCTAGGAGCCCTTGGTTGGAAATACTGGTGGGGGGCCTTTGATCATCCCATATGAGTCTCTCCACAGAGTTGCTTAGCCTTCCTCATGGCATTGCAGCTGGGTTCCAAGAGTGAGTATTTCAGAAGGCTGGAGTAGAAGCTGCAAGAATTCTTATAATCTAAGAAGACCTAAGCCTTGGAAGTACCAGAACACCAATTCCATAACATTACGTTGGTCAAGTAGGTCACTAAGGCCAGCACTGACTCAAGGGGAGGAGGAATTAGACTTTANCTACAGTCACTGTTTCCATTTCTTTCTCTCCCATTTGGCGTCAACATATTTTAGAATAACTAGCAGTCTACAGAGAAGTTCAGACCTCTATATGAAAATACATTCCCACTACTAACAATATCTTTGGTATGATTGGAATTCTTATCTATTTGATTGAAATAATGATTATGCTCCTATGACTGAATCCTTGTGTGAAGGTATGGTTTCTCTGAAAAAAAAAGTGGTCATTCCTGTATCTGGAGGAAAGAGGTGGGCCCACAAATAGGAAACCAGAACTCTTGTACATATGTATAAGGAAAGTGGAACTTGCTCCCTTACACTTTAAGCTTAGATGTGTTTGGAGACCCTTCCAAGAGGTACAAGGCAAAGTCGGCCTCTGACACATGGAATGAGGCCAGGAGCTTCTCAGGGAGACAACCCCATAGTGACCACCTCACTAAAAGAGAAATATCTACTACCTGTAACTCTTGTAACATTCTTTTTTCTTCTTCTTTTATTCCCCAGTCTTCAGAAAGTCTTGCTACAACATTCCAGGCTTATCTTAGC
>NW_007729689.1:304297-310488 GCF_000696425.1 Galeopterus variegatus
TTTGTGGTATGAAGAAATTAGAAATCTCATACATTGCTGTGGGAATGTAAAATGGTGCAGTGCTTTGGAAAATACTTTGGCAGTTCCTCATAAAGTTATGTTTAGAGTTACCAAATGACCCAGCAATTTCACACCAATGTATATACCCAAGGGAATTGAAAACAGATGTCCATACAAAAGCTTGGACAAGAATGTTCATAGCAATATTATTCATCAAAGCCCAAAATGAAAAAAAAACTAAAACAAATACAAATGTCCATCACTGGTGAATAAACATATGTGGTAGAATCAAACAATGGGAATTATTATTTGTCTATAAAAAGGAATGAAGTACTAATAATACACAGTACAACACGAATGAACTTTGAAACAGTATGCCGAACGAAAGGGACCAGCCACCAAAAAGTCACATATTTTATGATTCTATATGTGAAATGTACAAAANGACACCTTGACTGCAACCTCATGGAAGACTCTGAGTCAGAAACACAGATAAGCTGCTCCTGAATTCCTGACCCACAGAAACTGTGAGAGATAATGAATATTTATTGTTTTAAGCCACAAAGTTTGGGAAGTAATTTGGAATATGGTCGGAGATAATATAATCCATGATGCGCTGTTTGTGAAAATTTCTGGATTCTTAATTGCACTTACTCTAGTAGGTCACCATTGCTTGTTCTTGAAACAGTACCTACAAGAAATCATTGTATTCATCTCCAGGTCACAGAAGGTTGTATTAACCCTGTAGATAAAAGGATGTTGGGCGGTATTGTTTGGTAATGGCAATTTTGAAGAGCAAGTCTGAAAAAATGTAAGCTGCTTTTGACATCTTCTTGAAATCTTTAAAAAGGATAGAAGACTCGAATAAAAAAGGATTATATTTAGTCTTTAGGATAAATATTTTATTAATACTATTATTACTGTGAACATCTAAAAATGTCAATTGAAAGACTATTGAACTACTTTCAAGGTGTCCAAATGGGACACCTACATTTCTTCAATAGGATGACATACACCAATATGGGAAAGGAGACTGTTTGAAATACTGTAGAGCCAGTATGTGTTGTCATAGCAACAATAACAATGATCACAAAACAGAATTAATATGGGGCCTACATATATCTTAGACCAGTCTATCCACTCCCTTCTCCCACTTACTTCCTACAAAGAGGTTGTCTTGTTCTCACATTTTCTTAAGATGAGTCAACTAGTGAAACAACTTAATCTCAACATAAATGGCAAAGAGATAGTGAGAATATGTGTCAAAATTTTCTAGAAAGAAGTTTGAAGAAGGATGCTTCCTTTTGCATCAGAATCTTTGTCCTTTAAAGTAACTTACAAGAATTATGCCGTGGAGTTCCAGAGCGTACAGCAGCATCCACAGAGATGAGTATCTTGGCCAGTGAGCTTCTTCCCCAGGTGGGTAGTTGACAAAATTCCTCCAGCAGTGACAATACTCTATGGAAACACAAATCTTGGTTCATTCAACAAGTAAAGTGGTAAATTTCTGAAAGACAGCCCCAACTTACAAGTACACCATTTATAAAGCCTCTGGCCTCTTTGCTGCTGGAGATTGGCTAGACTCCCTAAAAAGAACAAAGGGGTTCATTTGAAGATGGCTGAGAGGCCACAGCAGCAAGAGGGGAGAAAGGAGTTGGATTTTTGATACTTTCCTTACCGTGAATTTCACACCTGGGTTTTTTTTTTTTTTTTCACATTACTTTGGACTATCACTTCTGAGACTTCCAGCCTGGGAGAACCAATCTCCTGGCTTAGGAACAGATATTATCACCACAGACTCTCATAAATACTTAAGAGTCTTTATTGTTTTTACCTGAGACTCTTTTTTACCTGAGACTCTCATAATCTGGATAGTTACACCACTGTTAATGAGGTCCCTGAGTCCTTGCCGGTTTTGTTGGTCCATGTGCTGAAAAAGCCGTGCTACATAAATAACCAGAGTCACACTAGGGTATTGACTCAAAAATTCTCTTATAGCCTTGCAGCATTCCCAGCAGGGACTCCAGGACAAGAACCAGGTGATGGAGCAGCTGATGGATGAACAAAAATGTCTCTCGGAAGTAAATTTTTCTATAAAATTAATTTCAACATGATTGGTGGTGTTTTTGCTTGAGTTTTGCCAGAACTTATGGCTTATGCCCCATGTGATTTCATAGAGCAGACAGGCCTCTTTACGGAGTTCTCTGGGGTCAAAGAAGACATCAAATTCTCAGCGTTCAATTCTTCTCCTGAAATATAGAAAGCACCTGTTGCTATGCAATCTTTATTAGGACCTTAGAAATCATTTCACGCTCCCCTCTTCCATCAGGCAAAGCTGAAATATTACATCTCAGAAAACTTTTTTTTTCTATTCTACATCTCAAATAAGAAGTCCATTTGAATTATCAGAGCTCCTTTCACGTAGTGAAGGGTGTTTTTTATACCCAGTCATCTTATTTGGTGGCCACTTTCAAATACCCTTGCATTTTAGTTGTGAATTCAGGTTTGAGTGTGTTCTTGTTTCTCTATTAAAGGTTTCTCATTACAATATATTCTAATGTTTCTATTTCACACTTAGGGGTGCCATGTCCCAATCCTTCTCTTCACTACTCCTCAAATCTTACCAGATTTGCTCAAGTGTTAAAGCCTCAAGCTGCCAACACGATTCTGTTGTCAGTTCTTGGTAATTTAGCTTCAAGTTCTTGCACATTAAAATCCTGATGGCGTTTGGATGTGTTGTCCCCCCAAAACTCATATGGAAATTTGATCCCCAATGTGGCAGTGTTGGAAACTGACCGAGTCATGGGGGCAGATCCCTGATGAATGGATTGATGCTCTCCCTGGGGGACAGGGGAGTAATGAGTGAGTTCTTGCTCTATTAGTTCCCTGAGAGAGCGGATTGTTTAAAAGACCCTGGCACCTCTCTCTCTCTCTTGCTTCCTCTTGCCATGTGATCTGCTTGTACCCACTGGCTGCCTGCCACTTTCCACCATGAGTAGAAGCAGCCTGAGGCCCATGCCAGATGAAGCTGTACCAGAATTGTAAGCCAAATAAACCTTTGTTCTTTATAAATTACCCAGTCTCAGGTATTTCAGGTATAGCAACACAAAACGGACTAATACAAATCCTGTATACTAATTCCTCATAAGAAAGAAATTCAAATTGCTCTCAGTGGCATCCTTAGACTTAGCACTCTCCACGTCTGAGAGCTATGATTCAGGGGGACCCCAGGATTGTGCTGAGGACACTTCTTTGCAATATGGTTAAGTCATAAGCTTATACTTCCTACTAGTTCCCACTCATCCCTAAAGTATCACATTCATTTATTACATAAATCAGGTCTTCCACCCACCATGTGATAATATATCCCTTGACATGATCTCCCTGTTATAAAGATAAGTCTAGAAAGTGGGCATATAGTATAAAATAGGAAGATGAAACTAAAGTGACACATAATTTCCCCAGACATTTCACTAATGGCTATAAAAACATGGGATTTAAAGAGAGAAGAGGAATAGTAAGACAATAACCTAGACTCTAGCTAGAAGGTAATTTATTTAAACAGAACCCAAAAGACATAGCAAAGATGAGGAAAACAATAATCTTACAGAAGAAAGTTGGAAAAGACAAAAATAAAGAATGGAAACATGGTGAAAAGAGGAAGGAAACAATAAAGAAACCTATAGTCCTAAGCTCTTAAATACCCATTTCTTCTTGATTAAATGAAATGGGCACTGTCAGAGTATTATTCTTACCTCAGGGTGGCGTCACCAGTTGAAGGACCTGTTGACCAAGAGACGATTATGTTAAATAACACTCAAATACAAATTATTTGCTAAGAAAAAGAGTTCTATTCTTGGAAACCTGAGAATCATATCAGGAAATTAAGTTAGAAGATTCTCTTATGAATTAACTGTATTGGACCAACTCATTGCACCAGAGAAAAGCAAGACTTTTAAGGGCTCTGCTGAAAGCAGAGCTTTCAATGTTAAAATGTAGGCCATGGAGTATTTATTATGGAGTTTCACAACAAGGTCATTTCAAATTGTGACTCTTCCGGTTCTGTTCCTTTCATCTAAGCATTTCTGAGGGTATCAGTGTGAGAGAATGGACCATAGCTATGTGTTCTGCGTTAGAATGAACAATACTCCTAATTTGTTAATGCCACTAAAATTTTCTGCGGTTAATAATTTTAGAGAAAAATGTATGAGTATAGTTCAACTCAATAGCAATTATCTCTGGAGAGTTAAGTACAAGAAATGTGACATCTCTCTAAAGCAGCACTACTCAACATGTTAGGGTATGGGGAAAATACTACATTCAGAGAGACAAATCTTTTCCCAGCCTCTTCAAGCTCCAATCCCATCACTGTTTCTGCCATTTACCCAGATGACCTATGCTTTTTCAGAAAATGGATTTTGTTGATTTTCATTTCTTTACCCTCTCCTTGCTCTTTATTCATTCTTCAGTCTTGCCTGTTTTAGACATATCTATTCTCCTCTCCATAGCTTAGTATCCCATCTATGCTCTAGGACACTGTCCCACCCATTATTCCCATTTCTGATTTAAATTTCTCATTTTCTGTTGGTCCTTTCTCTGATGCCAACAGGATTCTAAAGAAATCCTGTCCAGGAGTACCTTCAGTCTTCTTATATTTCTGCTTTCCAAAAGGTACTCAGTCCTTCCCTCTCAAATTCCTCCAAAGAGTGAGCTACAGTCACTGTTTCCATTTCTTTCTCTCCCATTTGGCGTCAACATATTTTAGAATAACTGGTGGTCTGCAGAGAAGTTCAGACCTCTATATGAAAACACATACCCGCTACTAACAGTATCTTTGGTATGATTGGAATTCTTACCTATTTGACTGAAATAATGATTATGTTCCTATGACTGAATCCTTGTGTGAAGGTATGGTTTCTCTGAAAAAAGTGGTCATTCCCATATCTGGAGAAAAGAGATGGGCCCACAAATAGGAAACCAGAACTCTTGTACATATGTATAAGGAAAGTGGAACTTGCTCCCTTACACTTTAAGATTAGATGTGTTTGAGGACCCTTCCATGAGGTACAAGGCAAAGTTGGCCTCTGACACATGGAATGAATCCAGGGCTTCTCAGGGAGACAACCCTATAGTGACCATCTCACTAAAAGAGAAATATCTACTACTTGTAACTCTTGTAACATTCTTTTTTCTTCTTCTTTTATTCCCTAGTCTTCAGAAAGTCTTGCTACAACATTCCAGGCTTATCTTAGCGATATTAAGTACTGGAGGACTGAGCTAGAAATAAAGGAAAAGAGAAGCACTCTGTCCTCCGCATCTTCCTTCCCCTAGGCCACCAAGACAGTAGTTATTATCTTTAGCAATAATTGCCAGAGAAAACATGTTTTTTCCTTGAAGGTTCAAGCACTGGTCCTAATATTCCATTGTAACCTCTCTACTGAAGCTTCAGTTGCAAAAGACATCAATGACCTAATTGCAAAACCAGTGAGCACTTCAAACTCAACATGCCCAAAGTGATCTTCCAAAATTTGTCTGATCTTTCTCTTTCAATTGATTTGCCCACTTTGGTTACTGGCATTACTAATTATCTAATTCCTAAACTAAAATCTCTGACTCTTCTATTTCCTTCACCTTCTAGCTGTCAAATCCTTTCAAGTCTGCTTTTTAAAATAACCCACACACTGGACTAGTTATTGACAAGATCAGATTTTATTTTCCACAAGTGAATACCCACAAGCATAAGAATGAAGTTAGACCCTTTTTTCACACCACACATAAAAATTAACCCAAAATGGATCACAGATCTAAATGTAAGTCTTTGGGACCCTTGGTTTGAAAAACCTTTTTTGATATGACATCAAAAGCACAAGCAACAAGAGAAAAATAAGATAAATTGGACTTCATTAAATTAAAAACCTTAATACTTCAAAGAATAACATCATGAGGGCTGGCCAGTTAGCTCACTCAAGTAGGTTGAGCATGACACTGATAATACCAAGGTCAAGGGTTCGAATCCCTGTACAGGCAGGAAGGCAGGGAGGCAGGGAGGCAGGGAGGCAGGGAGGAAGGGAGGAAGGAAAAAGAAGCCTAGAAAAGTGTGCACAAAGTCGGGTTGGGAAATGAACACACATACAAGTATTTGTTATACCCACATATGCACGAACTATCTCTGGAAGGATACATAAGAAACT
>NW_007729689.1:311464-313685 GCF_000696425.1 Galeopterus variegatus
CAAGGGTTCGAATCCCTGTACAGGGAGGGAGGGAGGGAGGGAGGAAGGAAGGAAGGAAGGAAGGAAGGAAGGAAGGAAGGAAGGAAGGAAGGAAAGAAAAAGAAAAAAAGAAAGAATACCACCATGAAAGTGAAGAAACAACCTACATAATGAGAGAAAATAATTACAAATTACGTATCTGTTAAAGGACATATCTGGAATATTTGAGAATTTACAACTCAACAAAAGACAACCCAATTAAAAAATGGGCAAAAGATTGGAAAAGACACTTCTCCAAAGAAGATATACAAGGCCAATAAAAAACAAAAACAAAAACATGCTCAATATTTTTAGTCATTAGGGAAATGCAAACCAAACCCACAATGAGATACCAATTTAAACCTATTAGAATGTCTATAATCAAAAAGACATATATAACAGTTGGTGGTGAGGCTATGAAGAAATTATTATTCTTTAAAGATTATTTTGTGGTATGAAGAAATTAGAAATCTCATACATTCCTGTGGAAATTTGTAAAATGGTGCAGTGCTTTGGAAAATATTTTGGCAGTTCCTCATAAAGTTATGTTTAGAGTTACCAAATGACCAAGCAATTTCACACCAATGTATATACCCTAGGGAATTGAAAACAGCTGTCCATACAAAAACTTGGACAAGAATGTTCATAGCAACATTATTCCTTAAAGCCCAAAATGAAAAAAAAAAAAAAAAAAACCAACTAAAACAACAAAACCAAACACAAATCCAAAAAAAAAAACAAAAAGGAAAGAAAAAAAAAAAAAAAAAACCAACTAAAACAACAAAACCAAACACAAATCCAAACGTCCATCATCAGTGAATAAACATATGTGGTAGAATCATACAATGGAATAATTATTTGTCTATAAAAAATAATGAAGTACTAATACACAGTATAACATGAATAAACTCTGAAATATTATGCTGAGTGAAAGGGACCAGCCACCAAAAAGTCACATATTTTATGATTCCATATGTGAAAAGTACAAAAAAAGCAAATCTAGAGAGATAGAAAGTAGTTTAGTAGTTGCCAGGAGCTGGGAGAAGTTGAAGAGAAATGTGGAATGATCGCTAATGGTTATGGGACTTCTTCATGGGGTGACAAAATATTCTAAACTTGATTAATGGTTTCCTATCTCTGTGAATATACTAAAAACCATTTAATTGTACACTTTAAGTAGCTGAGTTGTATAAGTGATCTATATCTCAAAAAAGCTGTTATATTAAAAAAAAAAGTCCCTCAAATCTGTCTTCTATTGCCATGCTCAATGCCATTGCCACAAGTTACAGTGAGCAACTAACAGGTCTCATTTTTTTTCATTTTTTCCAGCCCACCCCCCATCATATACCTCCACATCACTTCTATGCCTTTCTAAAAAACAGATCTGTTCTGAGCAAACAGGTAACATGTGAATTGCAAAGGAAGAAATTTATAAACATGACAACATAAAATTAAAACTTACTATTATGATAAAACACTATCAAAAAATTTTAAAGAGCCCATCCCCAGCCCGGCCAAGTGCATGCTGACCAAAGAGGCACCACACCAGAGAGGCCCAAGTCTGACAGAGACCACATGACCCGTGGTGCCAGTGCACAACCAAGCAGGTAGGCCCCACTGCTGCTGGACTCCATCCCCAGCCCGGCCGACTGCGCACCAACCAGAGAGGTGCCTCCCCAGAGAGGCCCAAGATTCATGGAGACCACACACCATGCACCGCCAGCCCACGACTGAGCAGGTAGGCCTCGTCACCACCGAACACCATCCCCAGCACAGGTGAGTGCACGCCGACCAGAGAGGCAACCCCTGGAGAGGCCCGAGTCCCGTGGAGACCAAGTGCCTTGTGGTGCCAGCGCATGACCTAGCAGGAAGGTCTTCTGCCACCAGACTCCATCCCCAGCCCGGCCAAGTGCATGCTGACCAGAGAGGTGCCTCCCTGAAGAGATCTGAGACCTGTGGTGACCAAATGCCTGAGGTGCCAGTGGGCAACCAAGCAAACCCTGAGGCAGCCAGGCCAAACCGGCAGCCCTGGCAGGATCCTAGCCAGACAATAGTGTCAAACCAGTGGACCATGAAATCCCTTGCCACAATGACTAAACATCAAGGGAAAGATACCAGAAATATGAAAAATCAAGAAAGTACACCACCAAAGGGTAATAACTCTCAAGCTCTAGATCCTATAGAACAAGAAGCTCTTGAAATG
>NW_007729689.1:313948-315281 GCF_000696425.1 Galeopterus variegatus
CACAGGCAGATAAAAAAAAAGAAAAAAGAATTAAAGGCATTGAAGAAAATATAAGAGAGATATCAGACAACCTTAACCACTCAAATATCTGTGTCATGGGTATTCCGGAAGGGGAAGAAAAAGCAGATTGTATTGAAAACATATTCAACAAAATAGTGGCAGAAAACTTCCCAGGTATAAGAAAAGACACAGATCTTCAGATTCAGAAAGCTCAAAGATCCTCAAATGTATTCAACCCAAAAAGGTCTTCTCCAAGACATGTTATGGTCAAATTGGCAAAACTCAAAGACAAAGAGAGAATCTTAAAAGCTGCAAGAGAGAAGCGTCAAATCACATATGAGGGAGCCCCAATCAGACTAACATCAGACTATTCAGATCACAAACTCTAAAAGCCAGAAAGGAATGGGATGATATATTCAAAATACTAAAAGACAGAGATTGCCAGCCAAGAATACTCTACCCCACAAGGCTATCCTTCCGAAGTGAAGGGCAAATAGTATATTTCTCAGATGAACAAAAACTGCAGGAGTTCACTACCACACGACGACCCTTACAAGAAATTCTCAAGGGAGTACTGGGTTTGGTACCTGAAAAATAACTACCACTGCCATAAGAACTCAAGAAAAATCAAAACCCATGAGTAAAATAAAAATGCCAACAATGAAGAGAGGGAAAAAAAAGTTTATCTACAACCCAAGAAACCAACAAATACAGAAGACAAACAGTAAATCAGAAAGAAAGGAACAAAAAACACATAAGACATCCAATCAAAAATCAATACAATGCTAGGAGTAAATCAATACTTTTCAGTAACAACTCAATTTAAAAGGATAAGATTCCCAAATCAAAAGACTTGGACTGGCTGACTGGATTAAAAAGGAGGACCCAAGTATATGCTGCCTTCCAGAGACCCACCTTACCTATAAAGACTCACATAGAATAAGAGTGAAAGGATGGAAAAAGATTTACCATGCAAACAGAAATGAAAAAAGATCTGGAGTAGCTATTCTTATATCTGATAAAATAGACTCTAAACTAAAAACCATAAAAAGGGATCATGAGGGCCACTACATAATGATAAAAGGATTGATCCATCAAGAAGACACAACAGTCATAAATATATATGCACCCAATGTTGGAGCAGCCAGACTTATAAAGCAAATACTATTAGACCTAAAGAAGGAAATAGACACCAATACCATAATAGCAGGGGACCTGAACACCCCACTGTCAATATTGGACAGATCATCTAGGCAAAGAATCAGCAGAGAAACACAAGATCTAAACAACATTCTAGACCAATTGGACTTCAATAGTGAAACAGTCCTCTCAA
>NW_007729689.1:315695-334710 GCF_000696425.1 Galeopterus variegatus
ATGGAAATTAAACAACATTCTACTTAATGACATATGGGTCCAAGAAGAAATCAAGCAGGAAATCAAAAAATTTATTGAAACTAATGAAAACAATGATACATCATACCAAACCTCTAGGATACTGCAAAGCAGTACTAAAGGGGAAACATATCACATTAAATGCTGACTTCAGAAGAATGGAAAGATGGCAAGTGAACAATCTAACACTTCACCATAAAGAACTTGAAAAACAAGAACAATCTAAACCTAAAGTTAGCAGATGGAAAGAAATCATTAAGATTAGAGCAGAACTGAATGAAAGTGAAACCCCAAAAATGATACAAAAGATCAATGAATCAAAAAGTTGGTTTTTTGAAAAGATAAATAAAATTGACATACCATTAGCACGGATAACTAAAAAAAGAAGAGAGAAGATCCAAATAACAAAAATTAGAAAGGAAAAAGGTGATATTACACCTGATACCTTTGAAATACAAGGAATTATTTGAGACTACTATAAACAACTATATGCAAACAAATTTGAAAATCTGGAGGAAATGAATAAATTTCTGGAAACACACAAACTACCAAAACTGAGCCAAGACGATGTAGAAAGTATGAACAGACCAATAACAATAAAAGAGACTGAAGCTGTTATCAGAAGGCTCTCAACAAAGAAAAGCCCAGGACCAGATGGATTCACAGCAAAATTCTACCATACATTCAAAGAGGAATTGACACCAATTCTCAAGAAACTATTCTAAAAGATAGAAACAGAGGCAATTCTCCCAAACTCATTCTACAAAGCAAATATCACCCTGATACCAAAACCGGGTAAAGATACAACAAAAAAAGAAAACTACAGGTTGATATCCTTGATGAATACAGATGCGAAAATCCTTAATAAAATATTAGCTAACAGAATACAGCAGCGCATACGCAAAATTATACACCATGATCAAGTGGGATTCATACCAGGGATGCAAGGTTGGTTCAACATACACAAATCAATAAATGTGATACACCATACTAATAAAATCAAACACAAGGACCATATGATCATCTCTATAGCTTCTGTTTGCATTTGTCAAAATTCAACACTCGTTCATGATGAAGACTCTCTGTAAGTTAGGTATAGAGAGAAAGTATCTCAACAAATTAAAGCCATATATGAAAAACCCACTGCCAATATCATCCTGAATGGGGAAAAGCTGAAAGCTTTTCCTTTAAGAACAGGAACTAGGGCTGGCCCGTGGCTCACTCAGGAGAGTGTGGTACTGATAACACCAAGGCCCCGGGTTCAGATCCCATATAGGGATGGCCACTTAGCTCACTGGTTGAGCATGGTGCTGACAACACCAAGCCAAGGGTTAAGATCCCCTTACTGGTCATCTTTAAAAAAAAAAAAAACAGGAACTAGACAAGGATGCCCCCTCGCACCACTCCTATTCAACACAGTGTTGGAAGTACTAGCCAGAGCAATTAGAGAAGTGAAGGAAATAAAGGGCATCCAGATTGGAAAAAATGAAGTTAAACTGTCTCTGTTTACAGATGACATGATCCTATATATTGAACAGCGTAAAGCCTCTACAAAAAAATTATTCTTGGAGTTGATAAATGATTTCAGCAAAGTAGCAGGATACAAAATCAACACACAAAACTCAATAGCTTTGTATTCTCCAATAGTGAACATGTGGAAAGAGAAATCAAGAAAGCTTGCCCACTTACAATAGCCACCAAAAAAGTAAAATACTTAGGAACTGAGTTAACCAAGGATGTGAAAAATCTCTATAATTAGAACTACAAACCACTGATGAGAAAAATTAGAGGACACAAGAAGATGGAAAAATATTCCATGCTCTTGGAAGAATCAACATTGTGAAAATATCCATGCTATCCAAAGTGATATACAAATTCAATGCAATCCCCATCAAAATTCCACTGACATTTTTCTCAGAAATGGGAAAATCTATCCAGACATTTATATGGAATAACAAAAGACCACACATAGCAAAAGCAATTCTGAGCAAAAAACAAACAAACAAACAAACAAAAAGCTGGAGGCATAACACTACCTGACTTTAAACTATACTACAAAGCTATAATAACCAAAACAGCATGGTACCAGCATAAAAACAGACGCACTGATCAATGGAATAGAACAGAGAATGCAGAAGCTAATATCCAAAAGACTGTGAATGATAAATGCTGGTGAGGTTGTGGAGAAAAAGGAACTCTCATACAGTGTTGGTGGGACTGCAAAATGGTGCAGCCTCTATGGAAAATGGTATGGAGGTTCCTCAAACAACCGCAGATAGATTTACCATATGACCCAGCTATCCCACTGCTGGGAATATATCCAGAGGAATGGAAATCATCAAGTCGAACGTATACCTGTTCTCCAGTGTTCACTGCAGCACTCTTTACAATAGCTAAGAACTGGAACCAGCCGAAATGTCCATCATCAGCTGAGTGGATACAGAAAATGTGGTATATCTACACAATGGAATGGTATTCTGGTATAAAAAAGAATGAAATACTGCCATTTGCAGCAACATGGATGGACCTAGAGAGAATTATATTAAGTGAAACAAGTCAGGCACAGAAAGAGAAATAACACATGTTCTCATTTATTTGTGGTAGCTAAAAATAAATAAATAAATACACAAGCAACCTGGGGTGGGGGGAGGGAAGAAGACAACAACAATTACAATTCCTTGAAGTTGATACGACAAGCAAACAGAAAGGAGATTGTAGGGAGGGAGGGTGGAGATTGAGGGGGGAGAGAGGTTTCAGCAATGGGCCACAATAATGAACCACATTGTATATTGACAAAATAAAATTAAATTAAAAAAAATTTTTTAAAGAAAAACTAGGAAAAATGTGTGCCACCTGTATGACAAACGCTTAATTTTCATAATATATGAAGAGCTCTTACAGAGCAATAAGAAAAGTGAACAAGAAGAGAGAAAAATACACCAAGTATAGGAATAGGCAATTCATATAAGAATTAGAACTAACAATAAAAGACACTAATAAGTTTTTTAAAGTTTTCTTTTTCTTTTTTTGCCTACAAAGATGTGCAAAAATTATAAAAACTGACAATGCCCAGGGCTGGCTAAAGTTTTGCAAAATAGAAACCTGGAATGAATGTAAAATTGTAAACCATTTTAGAAGGCAACTTGACAATATCTATTAAAATTTAATATTCATCATTTTGACCCATAATTCCCACTATGCAGGGTTCCAACAAAATACTGCCACAGTATATACTGATAAAAGCACAAATATGGGCCTCCGGTCAAGATGGTAGAATAGATGGCCCCTAGCATCACTCTCTCTGACAAATCAACCAATTTACAACTATAAAAAAGCAACGACAGCCAGGCTGGGGCCACTAGAACTCAGGGGTGGAGGAGAGACCTACAGAGTTCATGAAGGTGGGAGAAGCCATCATGAGAGAAAGAAAAAGCCTTCTGACTGTTTTGAGCCCTGGCCACTTCCAGGCTGGAGCTGCTGAGCACTGGCTGCAGAAGCCAGCAAAAGCCACAGCTGCGCCCTTCGGATAAAGTTGCTTGGAGGCGGCAGGGGAGAAGAGGGCCATGGTGGCCCCCAGGCCAGCAAGACCACTAATAGGATTCCCATGGACCCACACAGGAGCAAGGAGCCACAACAACTGAAGAAAAGGAGCTACTCAGAGGCAGGTGAGTCAATGCAAGGGACTGGCATATGGCCCGTCCCATGGGAAGTGTTTGCAGCATGGGTGGTGGGGGAGATGGGTCTACCAGGAGAACACTGGGGCACAGCAAGGACAGCTGATCTCTCCCCCACTCAGTGTAGAATCACACAGAGGAGACTGGTCAGGAATACAGAATTGCATTGGGTGGTTTGCTAAAAAGACTCAGGCCTAGATCAGAGTTTCTACACAACCCAGGTGCACCAGATCTCTTGAGAGCTGGAAGTACCTATAAAGTCAACCATTAAAATCAAGTCCTGGTCCCCACAGGAAGTTCCCCCATTTTAGAAGTAAGCAAAGGACAACAAATTAGTTCCAGCACAGAGTTTAAATGGTGGGAACAGCAAATAACCCAACACAAATGAAAGAAAAAACAAAGTACCCGCAACCAGAGACAATGTTTGGTATTAACTAGTAAAGGTCTCATTTCACCAAAGAACACCTATAACACCTAGAAGGACCAAAAGTCCTCTGGGCTACCAAGCCAGAAATTGGGGTCAAGGGACAACCAGGAACACCACCAGCACCACGGGGCCCTCCCGGGGTCCTGAGGCATGGATTCGCTTACTGGACCCCCTCCCACAACCAGGCACACTGCCATTGCCACCACCAACTAGGTAAGGAGCATGCCAAAAACATCACCTCCATGTGGCTGGCCCACCACAGCTACCACAAGAACCACGGCAGCCACAAAAACAGCTAGGTGCCACAACCACCATGCAGATGGTCCACCAGCCACTGGAGTGCACTGACACAAGGAGAGTCACCAGCAGAGACCAAAGAAAAGACGATGTCTCTCTCCACAAAGCTCATTCCAGAGTGACAGAAGAAGCATCTGCTCTGTGATAATATTGGGGGACCTGAACACACCTCTCAGCATTAGACAGATCATCTAGGCAACAAATCAACAGAGTAACCATTACTCTTTCAGAAAGAGAAAAGAAATATAGGGTAATTAGAGGGGGGAGGGATAGGGAATGGGGAGAGACTAGACAAGGAGCATAAAGAATAAGTATGATTTTTAAGAATATATATATATATATATACCAGTACTATTGACTTGATCAATATGTCATTGTTGATCCCCCAAAATATGTAAAATTATGATTCAATAAAAATTTTTTTAAAAAGTATTATCCTCAAACTTTATGACTTGTTCCTAAGTCACATTTCCATGTCTAAATAAATCATTTCAAAGACAAAAAAATAAAATAAAGCCATCCTAGGGAGTGTGAAGTGGTATCCCATGGTGGTTGATGTGGGTAATATTTTATGCTATAAACAATGGACGTTAAACATTTATTTGGTAAACTAACGCATAAGTAGGATCACAAGTATTTATGTGCTCCATATCTTGTTAAGAGCGATACAACATGCAATTTAAGATACTGAAACTCTGTACTTGAAATAATGATAACAAAAAATTAAAATAAACCCATTTTAAAAAGAATATTATGTAATTAATTAAGGGTTACCTGTGTCTCATAAGCATTAAGTGCTTTGAAACTTCAATAAAAGTAGTCAGGTAAATCTTCACAAAAGAGGGGCTGGCCTGGGAGAGTGTGGTGCTGATAACACCAAGTCAAGGGTTAAGATCCCCTTGCCAGTCACCTTTAAAACAAACAAACAAACAAACAAAAACTTCACAAAAGAGGTGTGATAAGGCCAGGGAAGGAAATAAGACATTCAGATGGAGTAAAATGTATGAGCAAAGACAAAGAAATAGCAATGAACTTAAGTGACATTATAAATGACAATATTATAGTGAACATATTGACCCAAAGAATAAGGACTAATTGAGAGACAAGACTGGAAAGTCTATCAAACAGCATCAGCATATACAGCAAAGACCTGGTAATAGGTTAGAACAAGAATTTTGTTCAAATTCCTCCACTTAATTCTGTGAAAGAGGTTGCTTCCTCATCTGTGAAATGATATGTTCCCTAAAAGATCATATGAGATTTAAATATAAAATGTAAAAAATGTCAAAATAACCACTTAGAAATACCTGAATACACAGGAGATGCATCAATGAAGAATCTTTTAAAAAATCAGACTTGATACTACAGAGAAAAATAAGTTTCTGAATTTTATAAGGATGTTAAGATGACAAAAGTAGTGTTTAATGAAGATGTAAAAGGGCTAGAGAGGAAAGACCAATGTGAAAAAGAAAGAGCTAGAGGGACATTGCAGTCATTAAAATTTGAGGCCATGACAGCCCAATTCAGGATAGTGAGTAGACCAGTTATGGCTCAGAAGGAAAAAGCCAACAAAACGTTGTGGCAGACTGGCTCTTAAGTATTAAATAGCAATACAAAACAAAACAAAACAAAACAAAAACATACCTGTCAACAGTTAAGGTCAGGGCAATGGGAGAAAGGTGATGTTACAAAGAGAGATAGAGAAGTGGAGATAAGAAGACAGGTTTAGGAAGAAAAAGTGAGTTCAATTTTGACAGATTGGCATAGAAGTGACAGTTGAGAACAAAGTGAAAATGTCCAGTAGGCAACTGAGAAAAAAAAATCAAGAACAACAGTTTTTCAACCTACATACATCTTTTTCAAGCCTTTTAAAAGGCTTTTTAAAAACAGAAATGACCATTTCTAACTCCCAAATATTCTTTGTCTACTCAGAAGACACTAGATTTCACAAGAAACCCTGGCTGCAGCATTCGGTTTTCCAACCTTTAAAACACAGAAATGGGGCTGGCCAGTTAGCTCAGCTGGTTAGAGTGCAGCCTTGTAACACCAAGGTCAAGGGTTCAGATCCCCATACCTGCCAACTGCCAAAAACCAAAAAAACAAAAAAACCTACAAAAATGTACAGGAGAAGCCTGTGAGGGTGGTGTTGAGTACACTAACATTCCACACTTGCACATTATATGTCTCTTCCTAAAAAGACTTCAAGATCATGGTTCCAAAGACAGTAAAGTATCTGAGTTCTGATTCCAATTTCCACAATAACTGTACACATCACTTACACTGCAAAAGGTATAAGTTGAAAAAGGATGTCACAGATAGTGGATTTTAGAGAAAAGATTTACCTTGATTTGATCAAGAGTCTCCGTCATAGATGTGGGAGGAGTGCAAAGTAACATTTATATCTTTTGTTCATAACTTACCAAAGTTATAATAATTTTATATTTATTTGTGTGGTCATTTAAGTAGTGTTGACCTTATCCTTTAGAATACAGGGACTACGTTTCAGTTTGCAAATCATACCAATAAGCAGCACATAGTAAGTGCTCAATATTTGATGACAGAATGAAATAGACTCTATCCCAGATCTTCTGAATCTGAATAACTAGGTATTAGACCCAGGCACATATACTGAAAAGAGGACTAGACTGAAAATAAAATAGTGAGCATCATCTAAATAAAGGTAGTAACTCCATGCAAGAGTACTTATTTACGTAAGTGAAACAACATGGAAACGTTTACAGCAACATACTGCTAAAAGGTACTGCAGAGGAAATAAACATTAAAAAGGGCTGAGAATAAAGAATAACTGTTTGCTAAAAGATTCTAGTCACTTAAATCCATAGTAACATTTTAGTAATCAGCCAAGATTATGGGTCTATTAACTAGCTTATGAATAAAATTACCCTATAATAGCAGACTTTATTGTATCTTATATAGTAAGACTTTATTGTATCCTGCATATCATTAATTCTCACAATAACCATCTCTCCATTTTACTGAGGAAATTAAATCATGGGGCCTCATTATGATTCAAGTCACAAAGTAAGTTAAGTGATTTAGAATGTATTTATACTATCACTAAATTCTGAAGTATTTTCTAAAAGTCAAACAAAAGTTCCACTTATATGACATTTTATAATGCTCCCAAGACAGAAATGACCAATTTAGCTGTAACAAGCCATAACTTTCCAAACCAAAGATTTAGAGATTCCTGAAAGTCAATCCTAAAGAATTTCTACACTTTTCCAAGATATCTTCCCCTTGTAATCCTTAAACAAATATGAAATATTAGAAATACCAGAAATATTTATCACAAAGTGAGTCAAATCATTAGGACACTTTTATCTATAAGAAAAACTGTATTAGTAGTTTGTACCACATACATGAAGTATCATATAAAGAAAAAAGAGGTCATAAGTTTGGATTTCTGAACCAGGCAGCTGCCAAAAAAACAAAACAAAAAGAAAAAAGAAAATAAGAATCACACGTGGTTTTTGAATAACTTATTAACAGGACTCCCCCCGCAATATACAAATTCCCTTAGGAGCACCTTATAACTAGAAGACAGAAAAAATACAAGAAAACTAGAAAGTTAGCTTTAATTTCTCTCCCAATTTTTTCTTAAATACCGTAAGGGAGTTAATAAATATTACTGTTTCCATTTCTTCCACAAAATATACTAGACTTTATGATAAGATAATACTTAGTAATGATGAGGCTATTCACGATTCCTTTGTCCTAATTATTTCTAGAACATGCAGATTCACCATATTCTAAGTAAAAAATCAAAAGATCACTTAGTATAGACTTACCCAGGTTTCCTTGCTCGACTGTCAGCACCACTTCATCCATAACCATGGCCCTAAAGTCCAGTTCCTCCTCACAACATCTGGTCTTCAATGCTCGTAATATCCCTTTTTGGGGATAGTCTTCCCTGATTCGACGATCTGTCAAAAACCACAACTTGGCAGCCACAGAGCTATACATTTTGATCTGCTTGTTGTTCCTTCTGATTATTTCTTCTTGAATATACACTGTTTCTAGATGGAAGAGAAAACACACATACAAGGCAAATCAAGAAATCTACTTGATTTCGGGATCTCACACTATAATGCTGTGATTGTAACTAATTATACAAACAAGAAAAAAAAGAAAAAAAAGTGAAGAGACATTATGTCTTTTTTCTCATTCAAATTAAAAATTTTATACCCCTAGAAAGACAGAAACTGGCAATCTCTCCAGAAATAAGATTTCTCCATTTTCCCCCCGGGAGCTGGCACTGCAGTTTAATTACAGCAGGTCACTTAGCAGAAATGTTCAATACCATTCCCTATATTATATACTGCCTAGAATATACTTTTTAATCTTGTCACCTACTTTTCACTATTTTATCCCCCCCAATGCAATTCCCTTCTTAATATGAAATAGATGAGATTCCAATCATCAACAATATATCATCCTCTTTCCCATCACTAAAAACCCCAATTAAGTATGTTTTTGTATCTGTGGTTAGTTTTATATTGTTTTCTTCTCTTGTCTTGTTATAGGTACACAGAAAAAAAATGAGATAGTAACACCTATATTGCTAGATAAGCATCAATGCTAAAGTCATTTACACAGTAAATTTAATCAAAATAAACAACTGGAGAATAAGCAAAAAGGACTTTAAATAGTCAAAATAAATGCCCAGTTCCATTCACTAAATTTTTAGTTCAGTCAGAGGACAGCATGTTCTTACTCAGTGTTTCTATTCTCTCTTTAAACAGAATTTTTTTTAAACAAATACAGTTTGTTTACTAGAATGTGAAAAAGAGGACTTTTTTAGAGTGCCACTTCTCTGAGTTTTACCATGAGCAAGACTACTGCTGAAAATTGGCTTTCTGAGAAGAAGTAAAAAAGTTACAAGTTAGAGAACAAACAACAAAAGATAAAAAAATTTTTCCCACACACACACACAAAACCCCCACAAAATTTCAAGTATCATTGAGGTATTATTCCCAGATGACATAGCAAACCAAAAGCAGAAGGAAAGCGGCAAAGATCAGAATGATGCTAAGGCTATCCAGACTGGCAGCTTCCTGAATAGAGGCAGCTGGAACTGTTCCCTCAGGTACCCTTAATGCACCCTCCCAGGTATCAGCCAGAAGGGCCTGTTCCACAGTGGTATGTAGTGAGACCAGGGCATCACAGGGCAGAGACATCACGAGAGCCAACAGCAGTGCACATGCCCAGCCCCTTGGCCTGCCATACTTGCCCACCTACCTTACTCGTAACCCACCTACCCCATGACCCATTGCCTCGAAGGCATAATTAGTCACTGGTGTTAAATTAAATAAGCAGGAGATCTACACTAAATATGGTGATAATTTACATACTCTCTAGAAAGAAACTGTGCTAAGTTAATATCAGACACTCTAGGGTGAGCAGTTTTAGACATTTGACTGATGATTTTTTTAATGAAGAGAAATATGTTTATTCTTTTTTTTTTTTTTCCTTTTTGTCTTTTTTACTGACCGGTAATGGGATCGCAACCCTCGGTGTCGCGCCTGTACCGGGGACCGGCAACGGGATCGCAACCCTCAGTGTTGCGCCCGCACCGCGCTCAGCCAGTGAGCGGGAACCGGTCTCCACATGGGATCCGAACCCTCAGCGGGAGCGCCGCCGCGCTCCCAAGCGGCGCACTCTCCAGTGCGCCACCGGGCCGGCCCTGTTTATTCTTTTAAATACCATACTATCCCCAATTGTGGTCAGTTTGTTTTGTGATGTTTTTGTTTTTGGTGGCTGGCCAGTATGCAATTTGTAAATTATAGATTATATTATTTGTGCTATAGTTTGTGGTATTTAAATTTTTTTATAAGATAAGCACCAGACCTATTAAAATAATATATACATATGTAAAATGCTATGGTTTTCCCTACAGCAAAATATTCTATACATCCTACAGGCTCTAAACTTATGCTCTTTTCCTAATTATTGTTCCACTGGTGCTGTATCTCACAGTAATAACTGACCAGATGGGAGCGCCACCGCGCTCCCAAGCGGCGCACTGTAGCAGTGTGCCACCGGGCCGGCCCCTGACCAGATTTTTTATCCACAATAATTTTACAGTGATCTCCAAAGATCAGTTTATTGTCAGGGAATGAAAAGTCTCAACTTCTGCCTGTCTGACACCCTCACGTATCCTTAAATGCACTCTTCCAGGTATCAGCCAGAAGGGCCTGCTCCACAGTGGTATATAGTGAGACCACCCCAGGGCAGAGACAACACAAGAACCATCAGCGGTGCACCTGCCCAGCCCCTTGGCCTGCCATGCCTGCCATACTCACCCACCTACCCTACTCCTAACCCACCTACCCCACAACCTACTGCCTTGAAGGCATAATTAGTCACCGGTGTTAAATAAAGAGGGTATCTAGACTAAATATGGTGATAATTTACATACTTGCTTAGGAAGAAACTGTGCTAACTTAATATCAGCTACTCTAGGATTAGCAGTTTTGGACATTAGATTGAAGATTTTTTTTAATAAAGAGAAATATGTTTATTCTTTCAAATACCATACTATCCCCAACTGTGGCCAATTCGTTTTGTTTGGTTTTTTGCAGTGGGCCGGTATACAATTCGTAAATTATAATTTATATTATTTGTGCTATAGTTTGTGGTATTTAAATCTTATTATAAGATAAGCACCATACCTACTAAAATAAAATATATATATATATAAAATGCTATGGTTTTCCCTACAGCAAAATAGTCTATGCATCCTACAGGTTCTAAACTAATGCCCTTTTCCTAATTACTGTTCCACTGGTGCTGTATCTCGCAGTAACAACTGACCAGATTTTTCATCCACGATAATTTTACAGTGACCTCCAAAGACCAGTTTATTGTCAGGGAATGAAAGGTTTCAACCTCTGCCTGTCTGACGATACATTCCCATTTCCATAGGAGAAAGTGCAGCTAGCCTTCCTCTGTGCCCAGGTGGCTGAGCCTCCCCGAGAGCTACTGCTGCAGCGGCTGCTCATCTTCTTGTGGCTGCTCCATCAGGATTTACATCTAAGACACGAGAAATGTCAGGGGAAGACTCACCAATTCCAGAGGCAGAGACTCCATGCCTGCTTGCTCCTCCCCCCACTGGTGCTCCCAGTCTCAGGCTTCTAATATTCTGGGTGGATACCTCCTCCATTGGCAGCAGTCATGTCCTCCCCTTAACAGAATTTTAAAACATCTACTTTTCTAATTTGCCACCCACTAACATCAAGGAAAAAGAAAAAACCAAAAATGCTGACAAGAAGTCAAAAAGACAGCCATAACTCTACATAGTGTAGGAGCCGAAAAGTACACCAAACGATAGTACTACTAATGATTCGGAATCTTAAAGTTCAAATGATACTATTTTCAAAGATGGGAAAGAGTCCCAAGTAAAATAAAATGATTAATTTTTTTCCAGCAGTTAAAGGAGTAAACTTGGCTACCCAATAAGATATCTGTAAGAAAATATTCTCCAGCAGTGTAAGATAAATGCAATATTTGCAAATGTCCACAAAACTAATTCCCTATTTCTTTATTTCCCTCCCAGAGTATCAAGGAAAGCAATGCATAAATATCAGATACCAAATAAATGCTACCTAATGGAAGAAAGGTACCTTTTTTGAAATAAAGAGAAAGTCTACAAAGAGAATTTACTTTTATATGAGAGATACTTCTTCACACAAACTTGTAAATAGGCATACCAATAAAAAAACATGACCCGCACCCTGGAATGCTCCAGACAATGCTAATTAAATGGGTAACAAAGTGCTTCATTTATCCTCTGACACAGGAAAAAAACAGACATTTGTTTCATGATTAAGATTTTCTTGATTTTAAGATAATACTATAGAGAGTACCACTTTAGTTATTTCCCCTTTTAATTATAATTACCATATCAGACTAACCCTAGGGATAATTTATTTTTCTACCTTACAAATGATTTCAAGTAAACATTCTGAGACTTAAAGCTTAGTATTCTGTTTCTTATCAGGACCTATTTCCTTAATAAACATAGGAAAAATTCAATATTTAGAGTCAAAACCTCAAAACATATAATAAATATTTAGTATTTCCAAAAGGATATATCAATCTAGTCCCTACAGAAGGACAATGAGACAATAAAAGATTTATATCATACCATAAAATAAAAGAAAAAGTTAAAATGACAGATCAAGGATACCTTTTCTCTCCCCCTCATTTTTCTTGTAAGGTTGTTTCCCAAGGGTAATTATTCTAGTAGAGAAAAAGCAAAACCACCATCTACCATCTGAAGGTATTACGGTACCTGTTGGGAAAATGGAACAATTTGGTCAGGCTGTTGGGAAAATGGAACCCCTTGCCTTGGAGCCGGTTCAGAGTCCTTCGGTAAACACTGTGTGTGGGTGGAGTAGGTACGTCCTCATGGCTCCCCTTTGGCTGGTGTTTTACTGCCTCGAGTGCCCACCCTGCACTGCCATGTTTTTCCAGACCTGCAGCTTCCAAGGATCATGAGGCTGGTTGCCTAGCATATAGACCTGCGTGAAGCGATTTGGTGACTGAGCCTGGCATGTGAAGGGTTTGTGACCCAGTCTGTGAATGGGCTTGAGGGGTCTGGGAGCTCCAGACCCAGCCCTAGCTCAACCATCGGCCTAGTCGGTGCAGGATTACCGGCAGGTAAAAGAGCCACGACAACTAGCATGGTTGCCTAGCTTTACAATTGGTGTCATGAACAGGATTAGGAGATAGACAATTGGCGCTGTGAATAGAATTCGCGACATCAGCCTTAGCATTAGCCTCGCAGAAGCCAGACAGTACCTGATAGTAAAAGGAAAATCTCTTATTCCAGATAAGACCAAAGCATATGAACTCGGAATCCAACGCCTGAAGAAAAATAAAGGTTGGAGAAGAAAAACGGATATACCAAAACACAAGGAAATTTGTATACAATTCTATTGTATAATGGACAATAGAATTTTAATAGAATTTACTCCACTTGATAATTACTACAGACTTGTTTTCAATGATATCATCCACTCTTGGATGGGAAACACAGGAGTTGAATCAGGTTCAGGAAAAAAATAAATAAATAAATCTGTGTATCTTGAGCTTTAGGCACTCCACAGTCTCCTTTTCTGTGATTCTTTTCTCCTGACAGCCCTCCCCTTCTGTATATAATCTCCCCAGTGCTTCATTTTTAAACCTTGTTTTCCACTCTCTGGAAATGTCGTCCTCAACCAGGTTTCAACTATTATCACTGAAACACTGACCCCCTAAATATCTCTTTCCGACCAAGAACTCTTGACTGAATTTCAGATTCGATTTCAATAAGCATACTGGTTGGTCATCCCTTACTAAATGCCACCCACTGTTGCCTCAGTTGACCATGTAAAAAAAATAAATTTTGTATTTACATACCTCCTTTAGCACCTGTATTCCCCACTGTGATCATTTAAATTTTATATGTCAGCTTGGCTAGGTTATAGTGTCCACCTGTTTGATCAGACATCAGTCCACACATCACTGAATGTCTTTTACAGATGTGACCCTATCCCTATCATCAGTTTACCTCAAGGAAAGGAAATTACCCTTCATAATGTGAATAGGCCTCATCCAATCAGTTGAAGGCCTTGCTAAAGAGCAAAAACTGAGAAGAAGGAACTCTGCCTCAAGACTCAGGACTTAGAGAGAGATTTATAGAAATCCCAGCAAGTTTCCAGCCTGCTGGTCTACCCAACAGATTTTGGAATCAAGACTGCAACATCATCTCCTGTCCGAGTTTACAGACTGCTAGCATACTCTACAGATTTTGGACTTACCAGCCCTGCAACCACATGAGCCAATTCCTTAAAATAAATACAGTCATGCATTACTTAATGATGGGGATACATTCTGAGAACTGCGTTGTTAGGCAATCGTGTCATTATACAAACATCAGAATGTACCTACACAAACCCTAGATGGTATAACCTACTACACACCTAGGCTATATGGTATATATAGCCTATTGCTCCTAGGCTACAAACCTGTACAGCATGCTACTGTACAGAACACTGTAAGTGACTATAACACAAAGGTATTTGTGTATTTAAACATTCCTAAACAGAGAAAAGGCACAGTCAAAATAGGGTATAAAAGATAAAGGGTGGCACACATGTACAGGGCACTTACTGTGAATGGAGCTTACTGGAAGTTGTTCTGGGTGAGTTAGTGAGTGCTGAGTAACTGTGAACACCTAAGACATTACTGCATACTACCATAGACTTTATAAACACTTAGGCTACACTAAATTTATTTAAAAAGTAAAGTAAATGTTTGATACACCATTCTCTATACACTATGTATATGCACTATACACAAGAAATTTTTCAGCTCCATTATAATCTTAGGGGATCACCATCCTATATGCGGTCCATCACTGACAGAAACATTGTTAGGGTGTGTGTATATATAATATAGTTATATATAATATTGCCTATTGGTGCCATTTCTCTGGAGAACCATGTTGACACACTGATCCTAATTAAGGTACTCAATCAGAAACCTGGCCATTTTACTTCCATCTTTCCTTTACTACTTATACAAACACACGATGTTAATGCTATCTCCCAAATATCACTTGAATTTTACTCTTCTCATCTCCAGTACATTCAACATATGACACTTGGAATGCTATAAAGGCCTCCAAACTAATCTTCTGCCCTTTCTCACTTCCAGTTTACTGAACACACTGTATTCTCTCATGCTTCTTGTTGCGTGGAATATATACTCCAGATCTACTTAATCAACTCAGGGTTCAAATGTTAAATTTTCTCTGGCTCTTAAAGTCACCCTTCCTCCATGAGTCTACATAATATTATACATATAAGAGTATTCTAGCCATTCTCACACTATAATTCAGGTTGTTACTAGGGATGTGAGACATATTGAGGAAGCAATGATCATTTGTTCTTACTCTCTTTATTACTCAAGATTGAAAAGTTAGTAGTCCTATTTCCCCACAAAAGTTAAATCTTACTGCAAACAAGAATTGTGTCTTCCTCAGAACCTAGGACTTCTAAGATATCAAATACCATATAACAAAGGCACAGTGTTTGAAAATGTTGAATGATTGCTGTCAGGTCCGCTGCCGGAGGACCCATACAGCCCTAGCCTCGTTCCTTCTGGTGAGCAAGCGAACGGCCCGGATTACTCTTTCCCTCCTGTCCCCTTTGGAAGGAGACGGGGGAAGAGAGCCATGAAGAGAGGTGAGCACACCGCCGGCCCCCCAGCCCAGTTAAAGGACACTCAGACGTGGCGCGGGTTCTGTCGAGCAGCAGTTCAGTTTATTACCACACAAGCACTGGCTTTTATAGGCAGATAGGGAGGGGAGGTTTTAACATTCAGCTTAAAGGTCAAGGGCATGTATCCTGTCTCAATGCCTTTCAGGAGCGCAGAAGCACGTATTTGGCCAATAAGGGCTTAAGCAAGGTTCCCACAGACACCCCCACCCTACTTCCTCCCGGCCCCTTCTTCCACGTTAATACGCCCTTGTGGGCCCATAATGGCGCCGCTTGTAATGTCACTTAAGGTGGCGTTGGTTTTTAAGGCCCGACAGATTGCAGGCCTTATCAAAGTTTAGATACTGGACTAATTTACTGAGAATTTTTATACACGTTATTTCAATTCAATGTCAAGTTTTCTAATAGCCACTTTACAGATTAAGAAAACTGAGGTTCAGAGAATTAAGAGACTTATCCCCCCCCCCCCCAATTCTTAATTATATTAAGTAATACAGCTTGGATCTCAAGAATTTCTGATTCTAAGTCCCAAGAGTCTCCCTCCAAATCATGTTATGTGATTGACTTAATAATAAAAATTTTTACCTTTTAACACCAACTTTATGACACTTAGGTTTTAGCCAAAAATCTGTTTATCAAAGTTTTTTTTCCCACAATGAGTCCTAGTGCCTCCAATTCTTTTCAATACACAAAACAAAACACAATTTGGATTCTCAACAAAAGACTAGCAAACAGAATCCAACAACACACTTAAAACATCATTCAACACGATCAAATGGGATTCATCCCTGAGATGCAAGGGACAAGAGTTAAAGGACAAGAGTAATTTTAAGAGTTTGCTATACTTAATCATAAAGAAATATCAAAAAACCATACCCATTTCAATATTAAATACCAGACAAATGTGTATCACTATAAGATCTAAATATACTTATCCAAAATTTGTAACATTTTTTCAGTTTCTCTTAAAAGAAACCAACAAAAAAAACCAAGCCTAATGTTACTTTTCATTATCATCATACAACTGATCCTGAAATAATTAACTTTGTTACAAGTTAAAGTTAAGGGGAAAAAAACCCCCACAAAACCATAATTTCAGTAAGAAGAAAAAGATATAAGCAGATGGGTTCCATGCAGACCAGCTGCTAAGAGAGTAGAGCTGGCTAGCTCGATGGCTTTTGTCCTCCAAGCCAATTCTGAGAGGAAAAAAACAATGGAAAAGAAAACATTAAAAATAACATCATGGCATTAGTTACCATGAAGCCAGAAAGTCAGTTCTTTTCTGCAAACCTAACACGTACAGATACATATGGCACATGAATCTAAAATACATTATGTACAGATATTTTCAGAGGTTCTCTATAATTTCTTAGCAATCCTTAATATGACAAGCAGGAAAATTGCAAGTAACGAAAGACAATTTCCCCAACATCTGTACCTAATCTCCCTACTCAACGTCTCTTGAAACTGCACTTCAGCACAACTAACATTTAAAAATAACACTTTTCTCATTGTTCCTATCACAATCTCCTCCCTCAGCCTTTAAAGTAACATAACTATTACAATTTCTAAAGGCTCTTTTCTCACATATTTATGACTTATCCCATTTGCAGAATACTTTGCAAACTAACTGCCATAAAATAGTCTTTCTACAAATCCACATAGCTAAAGTGACCCCAAAACAGTTGTCAGCAAGAAATGTACGATAAAACACACCCATCTCACTTTATGTTTGTTTTTCTCTCTTCACATGTTGTTCGTGGGTATAGAAGTCCTTCCTCCACCCACTTTCACTCAGTTTGTTTCTATATCTGCTCACCAGAAGACGATAAAAAGCTACTCCGGCATTCCAAAGTGTGAAACAACTCACTGTGCTCTGTCCCCTTCCTCCATCAGCTACCAATGTTCATGGTCATCTGCCTTCCAGCTCACGGAGCAGGGAGCTTTGAGAAATGAATTTAATGACTTACCCCAGCAGCAAATTCCAGGTAGATACAATTAGGGAAAGGAAGAATTGGGAGATATCTTAAAAGATATGTCTCTCCATGTGCCCCAACAAATTAATGCCTGAGGCTTGATTTGTGTTCATTGGTCACAGAAAATAAGAATGTCCACTTCACTGTGTTTCTTCACCATATGGCTGAAAAAGGGTGGATGATTTATAAGATTTTGCTGGTAATTTCCCTCTGGAGAGGAAAAGGGGACAGAATAGATGGGAAGAGAAAAAAGGGGATAATTTCTTTTTGTTACTCTCCCCTCCACTCCCAGAAGATACTACTGACTTGAGTATATTCAAAAGGGACTCTCAAGAAACACGGGAAAACCAAAAAAGCTATGGAGTAGAAACTAAGATAAGTGGAATTTTATCTGGTAGCCAATGGGCTAAAGGTTAGATACTCAGCCCCTTACCCCCTGCAGGCGGAAAGGCAGGAAGAGAAAAGTGGCTCTTGACTGAGTGGAGGACTGTATGTGACTGAATGTTGCTGTTCCCTTTCTTGGCTCTTTTCTCAGAATCACAGACTGCCCCCCTCCCTGACAAGAAGACTCCAGCACCTGGTAGGGGTGAGAGAAGACAAGAGAGAAAAAAAGGGAGACAGAGAAAGATAAAAAACATCCACAGCCATGTTGCCAAACTAACAACTAAATCAATGACATGAAAGAAGGAAATTAATAGCACTAACCAAGACAGAAAGGAATAAACATAAGATCGATTACCTCAAAACAAAATAGGTCTCCTCCACCTTGAAACACTAAGTAACACAAGGCCATTAGGAAAAAAAAAAAAAAAAGTTATGACTGTTTTTAAAATTAGGTTTCTGCTAAAACTTAGGAAATAAATCTTGAATCTCCACGACTGAAAATTCACAGTGTTTTAGTCCAAATGAATATCTTAAAAGTATTTTGACAATTAATTGCTTTAAAAAACAACAGAAGAAATGACCTTCAAGCAACCCAATATTATGAAAAAAAGGTGAGATTTAAATAACTGAAATTTTAATGGTTATAGTTAACAATTAAGAACTTCCATAAATATAATAAATATATCAAGCCCTCCCCAAACTAAAAATCTTCCACACTAAGCTGCCCATATATTTCCCATACAGTTTTAGAATTTAACCCAACTCCACAAACATGTGGGAACAACATATGTAATTAGTGAGAAAATAACAGCACACTGAAAGAATTCACATCGAAGTTAGTAGAATAACCTCACGTATAGATTAGGATTAACGCCCCATCTCTACTCGCAAACACAATTAGGATTACCAGTCTGCGGTAAGAGATAAGGATAAATTAGTAAGACTGAAGTT
>NW_007729689.1:337302-338601 GCF_000696425.1 Galeopterus variegatus
CGAAGAATATGAGTATGTTCAACTACATTACTTTTTCTAGATCGTGAATAAAACCAAAGGCAGCGGATGACCTTCCTGGTTTACATTTCGAAATAACTTTAGTCACCAGATATTTCCAGATGTGACACAGAGTAATGTCCTAACCAGTTCGTTTTTGGCTACTGTGAATAATGCTGCTATAAATATGGTTGTACAACATCTCTTTGAGCCCCTGCTTTCCTTTCTTTTGAATATATATCCAGAAGTGAAGAGGAGCATTTCTTAATGATAAAAGGTACAACAATGTACCTAATAAGAGAGATTCTAAATAGGTAAAGCAAACACTGACAGGACTAAATAAATAAATAAATCCACGATTATGGTTGGGACTTTTTCATCAAGTTTATATTTATTTTTTGTGGGGCACAGTGTGTTTTTTCAATACATGCGTATGCTGCATAATGATTCACTTAGTGTAGATAGCATAGTTTTGTATTTTTATACCACTCAGTAACTGACAGAACAAGTAGGTAAAATTCACAAGAGGTACAGAATATTTGAACAAAAATTATCAGTCAACTTGACCTAATTGATACCTCAAGCAACAAATGTAAAATAAACATTATTTCCAAGTGCACATGGAATGTTCATTAAGGTAGATTATATTATGTACCATAACATGTCTCAGCAGATTTCAAAAGATCGAAATCTTACAGAGTATACTCTCTAAACATAACAGAAATAAATTAGAAACCCATAATAAAAAAGATATAATATTGTGAATTGAATAAATATGAACATTTAACAATATATGTAAGGTGGTTCTGAAGTAATGCTGAGAGTGGGGTTATACGGGTTGAAATTCTTGTATTAGAAAAGAAAAGAGCTTTATAGATGTTGACCTAAGATTCTACATAAGAAGCAAGAAAAAACCAAAAAGCTAATTAAGGGAATAATAAAGATAAGAACAGAAATCAATGAAATAGAAAATAGGTAAACTATAGAGAAAAACAGCAAAGCCAGAAAATGCTTCTTAAAATAAGATTAATAAAATTAAAAAACTCCACCAAGAATGATCAAGAAAAAAATTAGAGAAAGCACAAATTATCAAGTTGGGAATGAAAGAGAAGCTAGTACTATAGACACAATAGAACAGGGTTCAACAAACTATGGCTTGTAAGTCAAACCCAGCCACTATCTGCTTTTGTACAGCCTGCAAGCTAAGAAAGATTTTCATATTTTTAAATGATTGAGAAAAAAATTAAGAGTAATATTTTGTGACACATGAAAATTATATAAAATTAAAATTTTAGGATCCAC
>NW_007729689.1:339413-341506 GCF_000696425.1 Galeopterus variegatus
AACAGCTTACCAAAACTGATGCAAAAAGAAATAAAATATGTGAATATCTATCAGATATTGAGTTTGTAATTTAAAACTTTCCCTAAAAAGAAAATGTCAGGCCCAAGTAGTTTCATACATTAGGCCTAGGAAGAACCTATTGTATTTATTATTATTTCAAAGTAAACAGAAGTGTCTATCTTTGAAAAAGAAAAAAAGCACTTGGTAGATACTCTAAGAGCATTTGTTTTTCCCTTTTAAGCTCTATAAAGTAAAGTTAAAATAGCACAGGGGGAGAAACAGGCTATAGTTGCTATCCTGTTTTTGCGGTTCAAGGAGAGGCAAAATCTACCCTATGATCCAGTAAATGTAAAGGGCACAAATAGCAGAGACATAAATCATGGGCTTCTACTGGCTGCCTAACTATAGGACTGAAAGGAGAAAGAACGCTGTGGCTTCAGCAAGACCCAGCATTGTCCTATGTCATTTGTTCACTTTTCTTAAAAAGTTATTCTTTTTGAATTTATTTCTATTTTAATTGAAACTTATTGACTGTATATATTTATGGGGTACAGAGTTATATATATATACATATATATATTTTAAAGATGACTGGCAAGGGGATTTTAACCCTTGACTCAGCATTGTCAGCACCACGCTCTCCCAAGTGAGCTAACTGGCCATCCCTATATGGGATCCAAACCCACGGCCTTCGTGTTATCAGCACCACACTCTCCGGAGTGAGCCACGGGCTTGCCCAGAGTTACACCACGCTCTCCCAAGTGAGCTAACCGGCCATCCCTATATGGGATCCAAACCCACGGCCTTCGTGTTATCAGCACCACACTCTCCGGAGTGAGCCACGGGCTTGCCCAGAGTTTTATTTTGATACATATATACAATGTATAATGATCAAATTAGGGCAGTTAGCAAATTCATCATCAGAAAAATTTATTGTTTGTTTGTGATGAGAACATTTGAGCTCTTTTCCAGCCATTTGAGAACATATAATAAATTATTGTTAAATAAACATACAATACATTGTTGTTAAATAAACACATAATAAATTATCATTAAATAAATTATTGGCTAGCACTATTGAAAACCACTAGAACTTATTTTTCCTATCTAGCTGCAATTTTGTGTTCATTAACCCATTTCACTATCCCCTCTCCCCTCTCCTCCTTCACAAGCCTTCTCTTAACAAGGCCCTTTAATGTCTCTGAGTTACTTTGCAAGTGGAAATGTCTGTTAGTGGCCTAGGACAAACTATTTAAAAATTCCTTTTGTTGTGAAGAGGCAGAAAAAAGGAAAAATCAGCTTTTATTTAAAGATTCTGACAACAGCAAAGGAGGTAAGATTTGGCTGGTTAATCAAAACAGGAAGTCAAGCAATATGGGGTCTTTGTGCTGGCAGAGTTTTTCCAAGTAGCAGATTAGCATTGAGCTTTTTATAAAATATATTAATTGCTTTTATCACCCTGATACTAAAACCAGACAAAGATACAACAACAACAAAAAGAAAACTGTAAGCCAATATCTTTGATGAGCACAGAAACAAATATTCTCAGTAAAATATTAGCAAATAGAATACAAATAGCAAATGGAATACAGCAATACATAAAAAAATTATATGCCATGATCAAGTGGGATTCATCCCAGGGATGCAAGGATGGTTCAACAAATGCATGTCAGTGAATGTGATACACCACATCAACAAAATCAAGGACAAAAACCATATGATTATCTCAATGACACAGCAAAAGCATTTGACAAAATTCAACATCATTTCATGATAGAGACTCTCAGCAAAATTAGGTATAGAAGGAAAGTATCTCAACACAATAAAAGCCATAATGTGACAAACCTGCTGTCAATACCATCCTGAATGGGAACAAGACAAGGATGCCCACTCCTACCACTCCTATTTAACTTAGTATTGGAGGTACTAGCCAGAGCACTCAGTCAAGAGAAAGAAATAAAAAGCATCCACATTGGAAAAGATCAAGTCAAATTGTCCCTGTTTGCAGATGATGTGATCCTATACATAGAAAAACCAATAAGACTCTTCAAATTATAAAAACAATACTTTTTATTGTAAAAAAAATTTGGAAA
>NW_007729689.1:342819-344107 GCF_000696425.1 Galeopterus variegatus
TCTAGCACTGTCACATTGGGGATCAAATTTCTGTATGAGTTTGGAGGGGACAATACATCCATACTCCATCAGTACCTTTTCTCCGTTGGGGGTCTTCCATAGTTTATATTAATTCTTAACAGAAGCAGCAGGGGTGGGAGTGGATGTTTGTAATCCTCTTCTTACTTTGTTGATGAACTTAACTATCAGAGTCCCCACCTGTCAGTTACTTTCTCTGTATTCCAATATCCTCTCTTTCTCCAGAAAGGGGAAATGCACAATTATTGAATACCTATAAGTATGACATATATCTACAACACAATAGATTCTCAATAAATACTTAAGAATGAATGAATGAATGAGGAACAGTTGGGATTTAACCCAGATCTATCCTATTCCAAGGCCGTTATTGTAGACATCTCATGGGATGCCTGCCTGACTCAGGTTGAGTCCCCCTTCTGAAAATGGCCTATGACATGTAGGGGGGTAGTCCCACATCTAACTGGGCCAACCAAATTCTCTCCTGGGGATTTGAAATTTGAGTAGGAGAGACCTAAGTTCTCAGAGATGGATTGCATTAATTTCAGTGCTCTAGAGACGTCTACCAAGTTCTGTTGCTAAGATCCCCAAAGCTGCATTTCATCAGCTTTTTAGCCTTCCTTTAGTCCCAAGAAATAATCCAGAATCTTCCATTATTTTTCATTTGTTTTTGTCTTGAGCTAGCCAGAGTCTGTTTTTATCACTTGCAACCAATAAACCTGACATATTACCCAGAACCTGGGCCTTTATCTTCATCAGTGTAACTGCAGGTGATGGCAGGACCTTAGGAAAAGAAAATTAACTCCTCCTCACAAAACACTGGAGCCTACCTCAGAAATAGGGACCAGTTGCTTGTGGCAGACTGCTGATAACAAGGTTCCAGATGTCTTGTTACCAGAAATTCCATGAAAACATGGGTATAAAATTGCATAAATTTCAGACATCTCAGAGGACTGTGCTTTCATTGTTCTTTCCCCACATGTTACAAAAGAACAGACTGTGTAGCTCTGCATATGTGGCAAGCCGCAACAATAGCTAAGTAAATTTTCCTATCAAAGAGCCTGGAGAAAGTAAAACTGTAACTTGAAACACTGCAGGTAGAGCTCATACCTTCTGGAAACTAATTACGTGAACTACACGTCCTTGAATTAACCTGCCAACAGTGAAAAGCCCCAGGCTATTACTTTTTAAAAATGTTTTATGATTCTTTTTTTTAGTGACCACAGGTTTACAGAGGATGCAGTTGAAACCATTGGAAACTGGGGAGGAA
>NW_007729689.1:344667-346772 GCF_000696425.1 Galeopterus variegatus
CATCTGTCAAATCCATTTTTCACTTCACAACTTTTCTTGGATATATCCTTTCTCTTCTTTCCATCAGCATTTCCCAAATCTGGTTCATATCACCTGCTCCCCAGATTAAGGTGCCAATTTCTGCTCTCCAATCTCTTTCCTCTCCAATTCATCATCCACAATTGTGTGAGACCAATCTTTTAAAAAGGCTGATTTTTTCAGGCCTCTCCCTTGTTCAAAAATCTATTACAGAAAGACTCTGGGGTATAGTGAGAAATGCCTGAGCTTTGGCGCCAAGGAGAAGGGCTTAAATTCCTACTCAACCAACCACCAGGTATTTGAATTTATATAAGGAATTTAACATCTCTAAACCTCAGTGTACTCATCTGTAAAATGAGGATCATGAATACCTTGAAGGTTATTACAAAAAAGTAGTACATAATTTGCAAAGTGCCTGGCTCTCAGAAAGCACTCAGTAAACATTGCTTCATTTTCTCCTCTCTGTTAAGCTTAAGATCTTACAAAACTATGCAGACTCCTTATCTTCCTGGTTTATAAGGCCTTCCATAATAAGCTGGTTTTGCTCTCCATGTCCATCCACATATCGCCCCCAAATGAATGCTGTGCTTGAATTACACACCCCAGCTAGGCTCCATCCTGTCTTTGCTCCCATTTCTACTTCTCTCCCTTTGCTCATGCTCTACATTCACACACTCTCCCCACATTGTACTTGCTCCTGTGCATGCTGCAAATCCATTAAAACTTAGCTCAAGTCCTTCCCCCCCCCCACCCAGCATCCTTAGTCACAATGATTTCACCATTTTCTGAATTATGAAGTGGATACAAATTTTCCAGGCCACAAANCCCAGCATCCTTAGTCACAATGATTTCACCATTTTCTGAATTATGAAGTGGATACAAATTTTCCAGGCCACAAAATCAGATGTCTAGGAATATAAGTCTCTTGATTTTTCTGTAATTGAATGTGATTTCTCACTCGAGCCCCCATTCAAACTAGATATATTAATTTGATCTTAGTCACATTAGGTTTTTCTTGTTCAGATGAGAGTTCTCTCAGTCAGTTCTGGGTTTTCATCTCCTTCTTCTTCCAATGGTTGCATCTAAAGTCCAGGGCAGCTTATGGAATGCTTAGGATGGAGGATGGGAAAGGAGGATCTTATGACCTTGGCACTGTTCACTCTCCCTGCTGATACCTACTGAAATGTGCATCCCCTCACATCCTCCAGACTGACCCACCATCAGCAAGCTTCCCTGCTAAGTCTGCTTTGGGGCATGAATCTTCATGTGCCCTCTGGTTTTATAGACTAGCCCAGCATCTCCTGCTGTATCTTGTCTTTAAACTTGGTCAGGTCTGCTGGTTCATACTCTCAGCCTCTCTGGGATGTAGAAAACTGAATAATGCTGTCTCAGACCTCTTTGTCTAGATACCCCCAATGGTCATCTCCTTGCTAATGCCCTGTAACTCTGTTAAGATAAATGATTCCCAGGAAACCAAACAGGGAAGCAGGGCTCAACTCCCCTCTGTTCTCAGATCCTTCAATGTGTGCAGTTACTGTATTGTGTTCACCCAGGCAGGGCTCAGTACAGGTTACATTACCCCTTATCAGACCCTGTACTGGTTTCTAACCCTATTGCTCTTCTCATCAGTTCTCTTCTCTTCTCCCAGCAAGAATTTATGCCTTTTCATTTGGAAAATTTGGCTTTGACAGATCTTTAGTCTTCCAATTCAAAATTCTATGTCTGAGCCCTTCAGGGTTTTGATTTTTAAGATTGAAGAAACTTTTGCTTTTTATATACTGGCTCTACCATGAGTTTAAAAGTCTGTTATTATGGAACAAAAAAGCTGAATATTGACCCACCCCTTCCCTGAAGCTGTAAACCCAGGCTGCCCTAGCTGCCACCTGAAACAAATAGATGGGTTATAGTACAGAGGGAAATATCGAGAACAACAAACCCCTCTCCCCCTGCCCGAAACACAAAAGAAATGAAAGGTTTCAGGCAGAAAAGAAGTATCAGGAACAAAAAGAACTATCAGGTTGGTCTGGAGCCCTTTCCTCTCCATTTTCTCTTCTACCCTTCTTCACCTGGCTAATTTCTATAAACCT
>NW_007729689.1:347050-358948 GCF_000696425.1 Galeopterus variegatus
TCCCCTCTGTTCTCAGATCCTTCAATGTGTGCAGTTACTGTATTGTGTTCACCCAGGCAGGGCTCAGTACAGGTTACATTACCCCTTATCAGACCCTGTACTGGTTTCTAACCCTATTGCTCTTCTCATCAGTTCTCTTCTCTTCTCCCAGCAAGAATTTATGCCTTTTCATTTGGAAAATTTGGCTTTGACAGATCTTTAGTCTTCCAATTCAAAATTCTATGTCTGAGCCCTTCAGGGTTTTGATTTTTAAGATTGAAGAAACTTTTGCTTTTTATATACTGGCTCTACCATGAGTTTAAAAGTCTGTTATTATGGAACAAAAAAGCTGAATATTGACCCACCCCTTCCCTGAAGCTGTAAACCCAGGCTGCCCTAGCTGCCACCTGAAACAAATAGATGGGTTATAGTACAGAGGGAAATATCGGGAACAACAAACCCCTCTCCCCCTGCCCGAAACACAAAAGAAATGAAAGGTTTCAGGCAGAAAAGAAGTATCAGGAACAAAAAGAACTATCAGGTTGGTCTGGAGCCCTTTCCTCTCCATTTTCTCTTCTACCCTTCTTCACCTGGCTAATTTCTATAAACCTTTTAGTTCTCTGATTAGATATCACATCCTTTGAAAAACTTTCTCTTGCTCTACCTGTTTTCATTACAATCTCCAAATCAGGCAAAGTGCCCATCTTATGTGTCCACAGGCAGAATTCTAAGATGACCTTCAGTGGCCCTCCCTGTGAATATCATGGGGCATATGTGACAGACATGGCAAAAGGGATTTTTTCCAATGTAATTAAGGTTACTAATCAGTGGGCTTTGAGTTAATCAGAGGAGAGATTATCCATGGGCACCTGACCTAAACACGAGAGCCCTCTAGAAGCAGAGTTTTCTCTGGCTGGTTACAAAAGAGGAAGTAAGAAATTTGAAGCATGAAGGAGGTTTGATATACCATTGCTGGCTAGGAGGTTTGATATACCATTGCTGGCTTGAAGATGAAGAGGATCACATGGCAAGAACCTTAGAAAGGCTTATAGGAAATTAAAGACGATCACAGCCAACAGCCAGCAAGAAAACAGGAACCTCAGTCCTACATCCTCAAATAAATGATTTCTGCCAGCAACCAGTGAGCTCTGAAAGAGAACCCCAAGTTCCATATGAGATGCAGTCTGGCTTACTCCTGGATTTTATCTCAGTGAGACCATGAGCAGAGAATAAAGCAAAACTTTGAGATAATACATTTGTGTTGTTTTAAGCCACTAAGTTTGAGGTAATTTGCAACACAGTAATTTAAATGAATATCGTATGCAATCCTATAGCACCTTGTGATTGACTCTTTTACCAAACTGTATCATGATTGCTTTTCACTTTCTATTTTGCCCCAAAAGACTGAGAGTCCCATGGGAGCAGACTGTACCTGTTTCACATTCACGTTTAAGTATTAGTATTTGTATTAAGTTAATTAAGTGGATTAAATTATATATAAATATATATAATTTTATATAAAACAATTACATATAAAACACTTAGAATATTGCCTAGCACATATGGATTAACTGCTATTATTGCTGTTGTCTAACAGTACCTAAAACAGTGGCTAAGACATATGAGGGTACTTCATAAAGCTCATGGATAGAGTTGTATTATCTTTAAATTCTATTTTTCCATGAACTTTCTGAAGTACCTTCATAGTAGAAGAACAATAAATGTTGGCTGGGTGACAGGATGAATAGACTTATCTCAAGTGAGCTCCCATTGCATTGATAGTTATTATTGCTGTTGTCTAACAGTACCTAAAACAGTGGCTAAGACATATGAGGGTACTTCATAAAGTTCATGGATAGAGTTGTATTATCTTTAAATTCTATTTTTCCATGAACTTTGTGAAGTACCTTCATAGTAGAAGAACAATGAATGTTGGCTGGGTGACAGGATGAATAGACTTATCTCAAGTGAGCTCCCATTGCATTGATAGTTGGCACCATAACATTTTGTAAGAATGTATTGGATTCAGAAAGCAGGGAATAATCAGATAGAAATGGGTTGGTATTTCAAGCTGGAGAACATAAAAATGAAATAGAAGTGAGAAAGTGCAAGGCCTGGACAACAGTCAACAGATCAATTTGGCTAGAATGGTAGGTTCCTGTAAAGGATATATGAAAGATTGCGTTGGGAAGGTGTTTGGTCATATCATAGAAGACACTGAATGCTATGTTCTGAAGTCTAGATGTTATTATTTAGGGAATGGAGAACCAGGGATAGCTTTTGCACAAAGGATTGACCTGGTAACATAATGGTTTAGGGAAGATATGAGATAATAATCTTTAGGATGTATTGGAAAAGACAGAATTTGAAGGAAGGGACACCAGTTAAAAAGCCTGAACAGTGGCATGAGATAATAGAGCCCAGTCTATGATGGGAATTGGGAACAGCAAGAATGCAAAAGAAGAGCCTGCTGAAAGAGATATTATTACAGAAGAAACAGCCACCCCATCCTACCAAGGAAAGTAATGGACAGAACTTGCTATTGCTTTACAAACATTTATTAAACACCCCCTGGGAAACAGCCCCCAAGAGCTCACCATTTAGTGATAGAGACTGACTTCTGGTCTTAGTCTGATATAACTCTGAAGCCTTCAAAAAGATGAGTTAAAGTCAACATAATTTCCTCCTCCAACATATTTTTAACAACAGATATGCCAGGGTTTTTTTGCATATCTTTTAGACTTTTGAAGTAAATTCAAATAAAATGAATCTTAATATAATTGTACTTTCCCAGAAACTGTATTCTTTCAGTAGGGAAAATAAAGGTTAACGCATGGCTGATGGTGCTTACTACATGAAAGCAAGAGCCTGTGAACTGCCTAATCCCATTGTCTGCACGCTTGGGCTGGCATTCCCTCTAGAGAAGAATCTAACCAGGACTCAGCCAGCTCCTCCTAGAAATACGAGTTCTCCAAATCAAGGTGAGGATTCTGGGAACAGAGCAATCCTATCTCTTGTCCAGTTGGTTAAGGATATATGTGGAGACACATTGACACTCTCTTCCATATCCCATTTGGAACCTGAAGCAACAGCACATCTGCTGGCATGTATTATGAATCCCTGACCTTATCTGGGGCCTCTGACCCTTGAGCACTGAAGCAACCTCAATGGGTATATTTCATTTGGAAAACCAAGACCAGTTTTGTGTCCTTCCCATCCTGGATTCTTGCCCCAAATGCCAGCCATTCAATCATTTATCCCCTCTCACACGTTCATTCCCATGCGGCTTTGTGCTTTCTTCACTTCAATTGCATGCCTAGTACTCCAATCCTCCTCTAACCTCCCCTCCTTCTAATCTGTATCCCACAATATTCTCATCTGTATCCCACAATGTTCTCAGCCTCTTCATAGACCATTGCCTTCTCCATCATCCCTCAGCAGAAGCCTGGCTTGTCTACAGAAGTGCAGCTGCTTCTTCAGCCTACCACACCTCAGCTATCTAACATGCTACTCCCCGGATCTTCTCCTCTTTTATGCTCTGTTAACACCAACATGTCTTACTTCTGCAGGTGGACTTTGACCTCATTAAGACATCTATGTCACTGAACCTCCACTTTCTCCGAAACTCTCAGTTTCACTTCCTTCCCTAACCAGCCTAGACATTGCAATCATCATTGAAGCCACATTTTATACTTGGGATGTATACTTGGGATATTCTGACCCCTTTATCATCCCGCTGCACCCAGTCAGTAATCTTTTACTGTGGTTCAATTTAGTGTTGGCTTTTTCTGCTGGAAAACGGGAGGGTTATTCCAACCATTGGAGGATGCTTAGGAATGCTGGAAAATACTTTTTACTTCCATCGTTGGTTCCCACTTTCAATTCTCACAACAGCTATATCAGAGTTTATAGTCATATCTTTTTACTGGTCTATCTCTTAACTAGCCATTGAGTTTTTTATGAGTAGAAGCTCTGTATCCTTAGAGCTTTCTATAGCCTAGTTCATATTTGCCATTTAAGACATTATGACTGAATGACTTGGGAACTTCCTAAAGCCTTTTCAGCTCTGAGGTTCAGTAGCAAAGAAGCATTGCCTTTAGGGTACTTCCTTTGCCCAGACTTGGAATTATTATCTCCAGTCTTGAATTCTACATGCAGACAAGGTCCTGCTTGGCAGCGGGAATGCCACTACAAATTATCAGAAATTTCAGGAACACTCCTGCAAGTTCGAGTTTCTGTCCACAGGGTGGTTGTGAGGATCGAATGAGATATATGCACAAGAACAGAAACATACTCCTTTTAAAGAGTGTGGTATTTTCCACCCTAGTAAATGCCCTACAAATTCCAATAATATCAAAACCAAACTATCTGACGATGACTCTTCCCTTGTTTGCTTCTGTCTGACAAAAGCTTAATGTTTTAACCACAAGCTAAAAATATAAATTGTCTGTTGAGTAATAAGCCCTTTAAAGTTTAAATTTTTGTTTAGAGAGAAAATGTAAAATCTACAGAGCCACCATTTTCAATTCCATTCACTGAAAGACAGGGTAGTCTTGTGAATCAAACAAACCTCAGCTGGATATCTTTGATGAACATAGACACTAAAATCCTCAATACAGCAACATCAAAGAAATTACACACTATGATCAAGTGGGATTCATCCCAGAGTTGCAAGGATGGTTCAACATACGCTAGTCAATAAATGTGCTATACCACATCAACAAAATCAAGGACAAAAACAATACAATTATCTCAATAGAGCTAGAAAAAGCATTCGACAAAATTCAACACCTCCTCATGATAAATACGCTCAGCAAATTAGGTATAGAAGGAAAATATCTCAACACAATAAAAGACATCTATGACAATCCCACCTCCAATATCATCCTGAATGTGGAAAAACTGAAGGTTTTTCTCTTAAGAATGGGAGCAAGACAAGGACACCCACACTCACCACTCCATTTAGCACAGTACTGGATTTACAGCCAGAGCAATCAGGCATGAGAAAGAAATAAAGGGCATCCAGGTTGGAAGACAAAATCAAACTGTCCCTATTTGTAAATGACACGTTCCTATATATAGAACAACGTAAAGACTCTATCAAACTCTTAGAGCTGATTAATAATTTCAGAAAGGTTGCAGTATATAAAATCAATGCCCCCAAATCAGTTGCATTTATATTCTAAGTATTTTCTAATTTCCCTTCTGATCTCTTCTTTGATCCATTGGTTGCTTAAGAGTGTGTTGTTTAATTCCCATAAATTTGTAGATTTTCCAGTTGCAATTCTGTTATTGTCTTCTAACTTTATCCTGTTGGAGAAGATACTTTTCATGGCATCTATCTTTTTAAATCTATTGAGACTTAATTTGTGGCCTAACCTATGGTTTATCCTGGAAAATGTCTCATGTGCACTTGAGAAGAATATGTATGCTGTTGTTGAGTAGAGTGTTCTGTATATGAGTGCAATATCTAGTTTGTTTACTGTGTTGTTTAAGTCCTCTGTTTCATTACTTATCTTCTGTTTGGTTGTTCTCTCCATTATTAAGAGTGCGGTATTAAAGTTTCCAACCATTATTGTAGAACCGTATACTTTATTTCTCCCTTCAATTCTGTTGCTTATGGTTACATATATTTTGATAGCTGGTCATTGGGTGTGTAAATGTTTATAATTGTATCTTCTTGCTTTGTTGAAACTTTTATCAATATGAATGTCATCTTCTTGGTCTCTTGTAAACTTTTTTATTGAAATGTAATTGATTATACATATTTGTGGGGTACAGAGTTGAATATCAACATCTGTGTATAATATGTGATGATTAAGTCAGAGTAATTAGCATATTCATCATTATAAAACATAATCATTTCTTTGTGGTTAGGATATATAATCTCTCTTCTAGTCATTTGATAACATGCAGTAAATTAATGTTAATTACAGGTGCCTAGATTGAAATTATTGCCTAGAAATTATTTTTCCTAACTAGCTGTTTTGTGTCCATTAGTCCATTTTTTATTATCCCCTCAACCCCTCCCTTTTTCCTGCCTCTAGCCCTCTCTCTTTTGGATATATTTGCATGAAATATCTTCTTCCATCATTTCCCTTTTTTATAATTTATTTTTTAATATTTATTTGTACATATTTGTGGGGTATAATGTGTCGTTTCAATCCATGCACATACTGTACATTGATTCACATAGAATAGATAGCATAGCCTTGTACCCGTTAGTCCACCACTTTTCCTCCTCAGCCACTGGCCCACCTTTCTTCCCAGTCTCTACTGCCATTATTTTACTCTCTAATTCTATGAGATCCATTTTTTTTTTTAGATCCTGCATATAAGTGAGATCACATGGTATTTGTCTTTCTGTGCCTGGCTTACTTCACTTAACATAATGGTCTCCAGTTCCATCCATGTTGCTGCAAATGACAGGATTTCATTTTTTAAAATAGCTGAATAATATTACATTGTGTATATATACCACTTTTTTAAATTAATTCATCTGTTGATGGGCTCTTAGGTTGATTCCATCTATTGGCTATTGTGAAAAGTATTGCAATGAACATGGGAGTGCAGGTGTTTATTCAGCACATTGATTACATTTCCTTTGGGTATATACCCAGTAATGGAATTTGCTGAGCCATAAGGTAGATCTATTTTTAGTACACTGAGGAACGTCTGTGCTGTTTTCCACAATGGCTGAACCAATTTACATTTCCACCAACAATGTAGGAGAATTCCCTTTTCTCCACATCCTCACCAGTATTGTTATTTATTTATGTATTTATTTATTTTTAAAGATGACCGGTAAGGGGATCTTAACCCTTGACTTGGTGTTGTTAGCACCACGCTCAGCCAGTGAGCTAACCAGCCATCCCTATATGGGATCCGAACCCGTGGCCTTGGTGTTATCAGCACCGCACTCTCCTGAGTGAGCCACGGGCAAGCCCCTATTTATTTTTATTTTATTTCATTTTACTTGTTTTATTGAAACATACTGATTACATACATTTGTGGGGTACAGAGTTGAATATCAATACCAGTGTATAATATATGATGATCAAATCAAGATAATTAGTATACTCATCTTTATAAAACATAATCATCCTTTGTGACCCTTAACCAATTTCTCATTAATCCCCCTTCCCATCCCCTTCCCATGTCTAATAACACAGTTCTGTTATTTCCTTTTGAAACTTCAATGTATTATTGTGCTTGTTGTTCCTTCCTTCCTTCCTTCCTTCCTTCCTTCCTTCCTTCCTTCCTTCCTTCCTTCTTTGTGTATTTATTTATTTTATGACTCCCACTCATGAGTGAGGACATGTGGTATTTTTCTATGCCTGGCTTATTTCACTTAACATAAATTTCTCCAAGTTCATCCATGTTGCTGCAAATGGCAGACTTTCATTCTTTTTTAGGCTGAGTAGTATTCTATTGTGTATAGATGCCACATTTTTCCTTATCCAGTCATTTGTTGATGGACATTTAGGTTGGTTCCATATCTTAGCTATTGTAAATAGAGCTGCAATAAGCCTCATAATGCAGGTTTCTCTTCAACATAACAATTTCCATTCCTTTGGATATAAACCCAGCAGCAGGATTGCTGGATCATATGGTAGCTCTATCTGTAGTTGTGTGAGAAACTGCCATACTGTTTTCCATAATGGCTGCACTAATTTACAGTCCCACAAACAGTATAGAAGAATTCCCCTTTCTTTGCATTTTTGCCGCATTTGTTATTCTGTCTTTTTGATAATAACCAGTCTAACTGGGATGAGATGATATCTCAGTGTGGTTTTGATTTGCATTTCCCTGATGCTTAGTGATGTCAGGCAGTTTTTGATGTATCTGTTGGCCATTCGTATGTCTTCTTTTGAGGTATGTCTGGTTCAAGTCCTGTGTCCATTTTTTAATTTTGTTTTCTTCTATTATTTATTTGTGTTTCTTATATATTCTGGATATTAGCCACTTGTCTGACATGTAGTTTGCAAATATTTCTCCCATTCCATAGATTGTGTCTTCACTTTGTTGACTGTGTCCTTCACTGTGCAGAAGTTTTTTAGTTTGATGCAGTCCCATTTGTCAATTTTTGCTTTAGTTGCCTGTGCCTTTCTAGTCTTGTTGATAAAAGGGCTGTCCATTCCAATTTTGTGTAGCATTTCCCTTTTGTTTTCTTCTAGTAATTTCATGGTTTGGGGGTCTTAAATTTAGGTCTTTAAACCATTCTGAGTTGAATTTTGTGTATTTTTGTGTATTGTGAGAGACATTCACATCTTTTGGAGGTAGATATACAGTTTTCCTAGCACCATTTAATGAAGAGGCTGTTCTTTCCCCAGTGTATATTTTTGGCACCTTTGTTGAGAATCAGTTGGCTGTGAATGCATGGGCTTGTTCCTGGGCTCTCTGTTCTGTTGCACTGGTCAATTGGTCTGTTTTTATGCCACTACCACACAGTTTTGATTACTAAGATTTATAGTATATTTTTAAGTCAAGCAGTGTGATGTCTCCAACTTTGTTCTTTTTGTTTAAGATTGCTTTGGCTATACAGGGTCTTGTAGAATTCTGCAGAATGAGTTTGAAAGTATTCCCTCCTCTTCAAATTTTCATAAGCAGTTGAGAAGAATTGGCTGTTGTTGTTTTTTTTTTTAAATGTTTGGTAAAATTTGACAGTGAAGCCTTCTGGTTCCAGGGTTTTCTCTGTTGGGAGACTTTTTATTACTCCTTCAATCTCATTACTTATTATTCGTCTCTTTATGTTTTCTAAATCTTTGTGATTCAACTGTAATAAGTTGTATGTGTACAGAAATTTATCCATTTCTTCTAAGTATTCCAGTTTGTTAGTGTATAGTTGTTCATAATAATCTCTATGATCCTTTGTATTTCTGTGGAATTAGTTGTAATGTCTCTTATTCATTTCTTATTTTATTTATTTGAGTATTTTCTCTTTTTCTTAGTTAGTCTATCTAAAGGTTTAACAATTTTGTTAATTTTTTTGAAAAGCTAACTCTTTGTTTCATCGATCTTTTGTATTGTTTTTTAAAATTCTAATTCACTTATTTCTGTTCTGATCTTTGTTGTTTCTCTCCTTCTACTGACTTTGGGTTTGGTTTGTACTTTTTTCTTTAGTTCCTTGGGGTATAATGTCAATTTGTTCATTTGAAGTCTTTCTTCTTTTTTGATGTAGACATTTATTGCTATAAACTTCCCTATTAGAACTGATTTGGCTGTATCCCATAGGTTCTGGTATGTTGTGTTTTCACTTTCATTTGTTTCCAGGAACTTTAAAATTTTCTTTTAAACTTCTTCTTTGACCCATTTGTTGTTTAAGAGCATGTTGTTTAATTTCCATGTATTTGTACAGTTTCCAATTCCCTTCTGTTATTAATTTCTAGTTTTATTCCACTGTGGTTAGGCAAGATATTTGATATGATTTCTATTTTTTAAAAAATTTATTGAGATTTGTTTTGTGTACTAATGTATGGTCTATTCTAGGGACTGTATCATAAGCTGCTGGGAAAAATATGTATTCTACAGCTGTTGGGTGAAGTATTCTATAAATGTCCATTGGATCTAATCAGTCTAGAGTGGAAATTAACTCTGATATTTCTTGGTTAATTTTCAATCTGGGTGATCTGTTCTTTGCTGAAAGAGGGATATAAAATTCCTCAACTATTACTGTGGTGAAGTCCTCTCTCACATTAAGTCTAATAGTATTTCCTTTCTATATCTGGGTGCTCTGAAGTTGGGTTCATGTATATTTAGAATTGTTATATACTCTCGTTGAATTTATCCCTTTATCATTATGTAATGACTTTCCTTGGCTGGAAGTCTATTTTATCTGATATAAGTATGTTACTCCTGTTCTTTTCTGATTTTCATTTGCATGAAATATCTTTTTCCATGTCCTTACTTTTGGTATCAACTTTTGGTGTGTCCTTATAGATGAAGTGAGTTTATTGTAGGCAGCATATTGTTGGTTCTTGTTTATAATCCATTCAGTTGCTCTATGTATTTTAATTGGGGGCTATAATCCATTTACTTTTAGAGTTACTAAGGATTTATAGGGACTTGTTACAGCCAGTTTGTTATGTTTTCTGGTTGTTTTATTGATCCTTTTTTCCCTGTTTTCTGATCTTACTGTCTTCTTTTTTTTTTTTTGTCTTTTTTACTGACTGGTAATGGGATCACAACCCTCGGTGTTGCGCCAACACCGTGCTCAGCCAGTGAGCAGGAACCGGTCTCCACATGGGATCCGAACCCTCGGCAGGAGGTGCGCCACTGGGCCGGCCCTGATCTTACTGTCTTCTTTTGTGATTAAGTGATTTTCTCTTGTAGTATATTTTGAAATCTCACTATTTATTTTTGGTATGTCTCTTATAGGCTTTTGTGTTATAGTTACCATGAGGCTTACAGAAAACATAGTATAGTTATAACATATTATTTAACTAATAACAAGTTAGCTTTGATCACTAAGAAAAAGGAAAAACCCAAAGTCAACTCTATGCTTTGACATCATTTCCCTCTGACTTTTTGCTATTTCAGGTTACATCTTTTAATATTGCCTATCTCTTATAAGGTTTGGGTTTGTTATTATCTTGTTGGGTTTGTCATGTAGTCTTCATTGTAGGGATGCAAGTGGTTTATTCACCACCCTTACAATGTTGGAGTATTCTGAGGTTGTCTGTGTATTTATTACACTAATGAGTTTTATATCTTCCTACATTTTCTTGTTATACTTTGGAATTGTCTTCTTTTGGCTTGAAGAGCTCATTCCAGCATTTCTTGTAAGACAGGTCTCGTGTTGATGAGTTAGCTTTTGTTTGTTTGGTAAAGACTATTTCTCCTTTGTATTTAAAGTTTAATTTTGCTGAATGGAGAGTTCTTGGTTGACAGTCTTTTTACTCCAGCACTTTGAATATATGATCCCATTCTCTTCTGGCCTGTAGGGTTTTTACTGAGAAATCTGCTGAGAGATGTATTGGAGCCCCATTGAATGTTGTGTGTGTGTGTGTGTGTGTGTGTGTGTGTTTGTGTGTGGCTGGCTGGTATGAGGAACCAAACCCGTGACTTTAGTGTTGCAAGGCTGTGCTTTAACCAACTGAGCTAACGAGCCAGCCCCTGTGTTTCTTTTCTTTTGTTGCTTTCAGTATTCTTTCTTTGTCTTTTTTTTTTTTTGGTAATTTGATTACGATGTGCCTTGGATTAAATTTGACTGGTGACCTCTGAGATTCGGGTGCCTGGATGCTGTCATATTTCTTCAAACTTCATAAATTTTCAGTCATAATTTTCTCAAATATGCTTTCTACATCTCTTCCTTTTTTGTGTACTTTGGGTGCGACAACTATGCAGAGATTATTTCATTTGAAAGGGTTCTATAGTTGCTGCAATTCTGTTTCATTTTTTAAATTCTTTTTTCTTTTTTGCTTCTCTGAGTAGATAATTTTGTATATTGTCTTCAAGCTCTCGGATTCTTTCCTCTGTTTGATCAAGTCTGCTGTTAGACCTTTCTATTGAGTTTTCAGTTCAGATAATGTATTCTTTATTTCTAGAATTTCCATTTGATTTTTAAAAATTGATTCTATTTCTTTGTCAAGTTTCTTGTTCTGTTCCTGAATTGTTTTCCAAATATCATTTAATTTTTTATCTGCATTTTCTTTTCTTTTTTAAAAAATGATGACTGGTAAGGGGATCTTAACCCTTGGCTTGCTGTTGTCGGCACCACACTCAGCCAGTAAGTGAACCGGCCATCCCTATATGGGATCCGAACCCGTGGCCTTGGTGTTATCAGCACCGCACTCTACCGAGTGAGCCATGGGCCGGCCCTTATCTGCATTTTCTTGTGACTCCTTGAACATCTCCACGAGAATGTTTCTGAATTCTCTGTCATACATTTTATTAATAATTCTCTGTTTTTCTGGGTCC
>NW_007729689.1:359435-360957 GCF_000696425.1 Galeopterus variegatus
GAGAATGTTTCTGAATTCTCTGTCATACATTTTATTAATAATTCTCTGTTTTTCTGGGTCCATTGCTGTCTCTTTGTTGTCCTTGTGTGGTGGTCTCACATTTCCCTGTTGTTTCTTGTTTTTGTGCCTTTATGTTCATGCCTGTGCATTTGAGGAGACGGCCACCTCTTCCAGGTTTTATAGGTGCTCTTCCATGGTGTTAGGCCTTTACTGCTCAATATCAGAATTTTGTCTCTGGTTCTTTTTTTTTAAGGTTCTGCAGTGGATTAATAGCAACCATCACCCCTTGAAGACTTCCCTAGAACTAATTTTCCCCCCTGTAATTAATTCCCAGGTTGGGGGAAACTTCCTGTGGGGACCAGACTTAAACTCTGTGTCTAATCTAAATTGGTGGCTTATTGGTTTATTCTCAGACCGAGCAACAACAACTTTTGCGCGGACTGGATTTTAATTGTTGGCCTTTTAGTCACTTCTGGGTCATGTGGGGTCACTGCGGACACAACTGGGCTGTATAAATTTTGGCCCAGGACTGAGTCTTTCCCACAAATGACACCACCTGTAGTTCTATTGCACTGACCTGTCTCCACTGTGTGGCACATGACCCAAATGGAAGGCAGATCAAATGCCTACCTGTTCCCCAGTGTACCCCTGGTAGATCAGCCCCCTCAGCACTGCACAAGGCTCTTGTGGGATGGGCCTGCTCGAGTCCCCTGTGAAGACTCACTGACCTCTGGGTGAATCCTTTCTCCCACTGGCGGCAGTCCCTTTTTCCTATGCAGGTACCAGGGAAGCTTGTGAGCAGCTTTGCTGGCCTGGGAAATGAAAGGGTGCACTCTGAAGTGATTTTTTTTTTTTTTTTTTTTTTGCCAGTGATCATGGCACACTCTCCCCTGCAGACACAAAGTAGCTTTATGCAAAGGGTGCTGCTGTGGCTTTGATGTCTCCAGGAAGCTGCTGCGTATGCTGTGTAATGCTGGCCTGGGTCTGGTCCCTTCTCCCATTCACCACAGCTTTCCACACTTTCATAGACTCAATGGATCTCTCTGCCTCTTCCCTCAAGTTCCTGTGATTACAGGATGGCAGTTTTTGTGTTTTAATATTTGCAAATTGATCCCTTGTTGGGGGGAGTGATGCTGGGATCATGTATTTTGCCACGTTGGTGACATCACTCTCCTCAAATTCCGTCCTTTCACCTTCAGTCTGTGTCTAATCTAAACTGAGTCTCCTGTAGACAGCATATAGTTGGAGCATGTGCTTTTATCCATTCTTCCAATCTCCTTCTTTTGATTGGAAAGTTTAATCCATTTACATTTAAAGTGACAAGAAGGGACTTACTTTTGTCCTTTTGCTATTTGTTTTCTTATGCCGTGGAGCATTTTTGTTGCTCATTTACTGCATTATTGTCTTATTTTGTGTTTAGTGGACTTTTTGTAATTAATTATTTAAATTCATTTCTCATTTGTTTTTGCGTAAATTCTATAGCTATTCTCTTTGTAGTTACCATGGGGATTACATTTAGCAT
>NW_007729689.1:361663-363470 GCF_000696425.1 Galeopterus variegatus
GTTTTTGCGTAAATTCTATAGCTATTCTCTTTGTAGTTACCATGGGGATTACATTTAGCATTCTGAAGTTATAATACTCTAGTATGAATTTATGTCTGCTTAACTTCAATAACACACAAAAATGTTGCCTATTTACAGCTCCATTATCATCCCTTTCAGTTTGTAATGTCACAGAATCACATCTTTATACATTGTAAGCCACCAAATGTAAATAATTTTTAAGTACATTCGTCTCTTAAATCATATAGGAAACAAAAAATGGAGTTGCAAACCATTGTCTAGTTTTATAATTTCCCACGTATTTACTTTTTTTTGAAATTTGAACATTTATTAGACATTTAATGATATTAAGGAATTACTGACAATTTTTTAGGTGTAATAAGTTTTGTGATTATGTTTTATAAAGGTATTATCTTGGACGGATACACTCTGAAATGTCTGCAGAAGAAATAACCCAATGCCTGAGATTTTTTTCCAAATAACACAGGAGGGGGCAGGATGGGTTGTGGGTGGTTGGCGATCAGAGCTGTATACTGAATACATGGGGATTCATTTTACTGTTCTGTGAATTGTTGAAAGAGGCAGACTGGTTCTGCTTCTACTTATACCTAAGAAGCAATGGACTTTTTTGCCTGTACTCTAAGGCTTAAGGGTTTGCTGCCCCCATCTGGTGATTTAAGGCTTCTGCTGACTATGAGATAAAGTTTTGGGAAAGACAGGGCTTTGTTTTTCTGCTCCAGCAGTTGTTCACCTCTTGCACTCCTGAGACATTGAAGGGTCCCTATACAGTCTCCTACGCTGCTCCCAATCTTTCTTGTGGAGGCCCATGAAGAGATTGTGAGCAACTGTAAAATCCCCTTGTGTCTGGATACTCCAACAATTCCAGACTGACGAGGTAGCTCACACTTTAACAATTCTCAGAACTTCGTTTTCTGTTCTGTTTTTTGATGGGATTTTCCATCTTAGAATTTGAATTACTTGGATGCTTATTGACTTCAGTTCCCTAATGAGCTGAAAAGTTACATTTTTGTAGCTCATCCACGTTTTTCTCATTATTGGGGCAGGAAAAACATTCTTTGTAGCTTTCTATATTCTCAGTAGAGGTGAAAGTTTCAATCATTGTTATTTTAAAGCTCTCGTCTGTTTATGTCAGACTCCTCATCATCTGTAAGTTTGTTTCTGTTGTCTATTTTATCTTGCTCCCATCCTGTCTCTTGTCATGCCTAGAAACTTTTGATTGAATGCTAGAATTTTTAAATAAATATTTTTTTCATTTGATTTTATCTCCCTACAGACAAGGTTCCTCCTTTTATTTTCAAACTAAATAGGAGAATTGAATCAAAACAATAAATTTGGGTGGTAATTTGTTAAGGTTAAGATTATTCCTGGTTTACCCATTCTTTTAGGGTATAATGTTCCAGAAACTTCAACTGAATTTGAAGAGTTCAGGGGGACACCTACACATGAAGGATCTTGAGTTGCAATCTTAGTTTCAATAGCAACAGGAAAGCACTGAAAATTACACACCATTTTTTTTGAGTGTAACTTAATTTTAGCTTACCCATGAGCCCGCTGTGATTTGGGTTTGAACTAGGTTCTCCCGGTTTGTGGCTTGGGTTATTTTCTATTTTATTTTTTGTGGAATTTAGATGTGCTTATTTTTAATTAATAGTCAAATTTCTGCTTACAGTTTTTGTGTATTATTTCACAATTATTTTGAATTTTACATTTGGTCTTTAGTTGGTTGTAATATCCTGGGTTATGAATTGCTGCACAATCTGTTCCAATTAAATTTAGGCTCCTTTGC
>NW_007729689.1:363781-367148 GCF_000696425.1 Galeopterus variegatus
AAATTTAGGCTCCTTTGCAATGGTTATCTTTGAACCATTTATTGAGGTTTGTTTCAACACTGGGTGCCTTGGGTTGAATGTCCCCCCAAAACTTAGTCCCCACTGTGACAGTGTAAAGAGGATGGGAAATCCTATTATAGTAATTGAAAGGTGGGGCCTTGAAGAGGTGATTAGATTCTGAGGACTATGGCTAGTGAATGGACTAAAAATGGAGATCAGGGGTGTAGTTCTGAGGGTTGTAAAAGAAGAGCACATGAGAAGCTAGTCTCTCTCTGCTCCACCACTTTCTGCCATGTGAGGTCAACTGTCACCACCACCAAGGCCTTCACCAGCTATGTTCCCTGGACTTTGAACTTCCTAGCATCTGAAACTGTAAGTAATAAATTTTGTGTTCTTATAAAATACCTAATTCCAGGTATTTTGTTATAAGCAACAAACACACTAATACACTGGGAGTTCAATTTTAATTGTCTGTTTTCCTGTTTTTATGAGTTAATCTTCTAGATGGGTATGATTAGCTTGTTGCTCTTATGGAAGTACAAATTCCTCTTAGTTGTTTACCACCAAAATCTCCATTGTTTTTTAAAAGTGCCCTTAAGCTTGAACTTCATTACACTATGTTCCAAGTAAAGCTAGTTACCTTGGGGACAACTGTAGATATCCCTGCTATTATAGAGCAAAACTCCTGACCCACACTTGTCACTACTCTGGAGCTGGAGGTGGAACCATCTGTCTTGGATTTAGGCCTCTGCTTTACAATCAAGAGTTCTGGGTAATAGTTGTAATCTCCGGTCCTCTCTGCTTGCATCTTCCAGCATAGAACTTCGACACTTTGAGCTAGCTGGAGGTGATAAGAAATGATGGTGGTCTGCCCCTTTTGGGGAGATATCATAGCCCTAGAAGGGAATGCAGAGGAGAGGGGCCCCGTGTTCTTAGCCACACCCACCATCTTTCATTATACTGAGCTGATGGAGGCAGTGGGCTGTGGTTCAAATGCATTAGACTCACTTTCTTATGAGATTTAGTCAATTTTCTTGAATAAATGTTTCTCCATTTGCTTTATATCTTTAGGACAATCTCCTGAGAGTTTAAATGGCCATTTTGGCTTTTTCAAAAGAATTTTTACCTGTTCTGATGTTTCTCAGGGGCAGAGGGTGTATGTATCTTCTCATATCACCATAACAGAATTCTTGCTACTTTGTTACTTTGGAGCACAAGGTGATCCTGTTTCATCTTATTCTTCCCCGCTCTGGACCCAAGCATGCTTAGAAGTATGTTATGTAGAAACCAATACCAAAATCAACCAATTTTTTCTAGGTTTGCGTATTGCTGCTAAGATATATCACTTCTATATCCTCTCAGTGGACAGAGCTAGAAAAAATGTACACACGCAATAAACATATACGCACATAATTTCTTCTACATTTATCTATACACACACATACAAGTGCAACACCAATCCTTTATGTTTTCCTTCTAAAAGAGTTCTACAATCACAATAACTGAATTAATTTCCCACATCTCGCTTATATATAATAATATACCTTTATGTAAGGAACACCAACATTCTAGGCTTAATTTACCTCTAAGGAAACCGTTCTCTCTCTTCTTCAAAGATGTTCTCTGGTACAGACATTCTGGCAAATAGTTTAGGTTTAAATACTTTAAAGTCTACTAAGATTCTAACACTATCAGTGAAATGGTAAAATTAATAATTTTTACTAGGCTATAGTAAGGCACGGATGTATGTTTCATTCTCTAAAGTAAACACAAAAGCATAGTAAAATAATGTGTAACTGACAAATTAAAAGTGGACAAAAGATAACTAGTAATACAGTTGATTAGTAAAAAACATGGCAAGATAAGAGTAAAGACTGCATGTAACTGGCAGATCAAAAAGAAAGTATGGGGTGGTGGATATAAATGATATATAATAAGTAACTTGTCTGGTTCAAATCAGCGGTGCTAAGTAACAAAAGGAGCCAGGCAATGGGTCCGAGGCAAGCTTTAATGGAAGCGCTCTCGGGCGAGGTGCTGCAGTTCACAAGGGAGTGGACCTGGGGAAGTCGTGCCCAGGGTGGACACAAGCGGGTATTTATAGGGGAGGCTGTTGGTGAGATTTTTTGCCCATATACAGTATGGAATTGAGCAGGGCTCAGTTTCTGGTTCCCGCCTTCTGGGGAGGGAGGAAGGAAATGGAAGGGGGTGGAGTTTAACAAGATGGAGGGGAGGGGTGGAGTTAGTTCGCGAGATGGAGGCTCTGTCGCTACTTTGTTGCCGCTTTCCGGTCCTTCCAATCTGCAGGCCCAACAGTACTTTCATTAAGTGTAAACAGATAAACATTCCAAATCCAATACTAAGATTTTCATTGTGTACAAAAGACAAAATCCAACTATACACTGCTTACAAGAGGCATGACTAAAATATGAGAAGAAAAAGGATAGAAAATGATATGTCATGTAAACAATGCTCCCCAAAGAGGTAGAACAGTTAATCATGAAAAGTAGACTTTAAGATGAGACATATGTTTAAAAAGCACTTCTAAAGACAAAAATAGGCATATTATAATGATAAAATGGTCAAACCATCAAGAAGATATAACAATTCTATCTCAAATTGTTTTTTGCTGCTATTACAAAATACCAGACTGTGTAATTTATAAAGAAAACAAATTTATTTCTCACAATCCTGGAGTCTTGGAAGTCCAAGAGCAGGCACAGGTGTCTGGTCAGCCTCTGGTGAGGGCCTTCTTGCTGCACAATAATATGCAAGAAGGGCATCACATGGCAAGAGAGGGTGAGACTGCATGAGACAGAGACAGGAAATCAGGCAGAACTCATCTTTTTTTTTTTCTTTAATCAGGAACCCATTCCCATGTAGACTAAACCACTCCTGTGATAATGGCATTAGTCCATTCATCATAGTGGAGTTCTCATGACTTAATCACCTTTTAAAATTTCCACCTTTAATACTGTTACAATAGCAATTAAATTTCAACATGTGTTTTGGAGGGGACATTTAAAACATAGCAAATTCTAAATCCATAAGCAGCTTTACAACATAGATTTAAAATAACAACAACAAAAATATTCAAACACTGAAAAAGAGAAATGGACAAATCTAAAAATCACAGGTACATGGAACAAACATAAAAAATTAGTTTGCGGGGCCGGCCCGGTGGCGCACTGGATAGTGCGCCGCTTGGGAAGTGCGGCGGCGCTCCCNAGCTTGCCCATTTACAATAGCCACCAAAAAAATAAAATACCTAGGAATTGAGCTAACCAAGCATGTGAAAAACCTCTATAACGAGAACTACAAACCACTCTTGAGAGAAATTAGAGAGGATACAAGAAGATTGAAAGATATC
>NW_007729689.1:368148-368774 GCF_000696425.1 Galeopterus variegatus
ATATATTAGAAGCTTAATCCCCATTGTAACTGTTCGTATAACTTCGTATAATGTTCAACATAGTGAAAATGTTCATACTACCCAAAGTGATATACAAATTCAATGCAATCCCCATGAAAATTCCAATGACATTTTTCTCAGAAATGGAAAGAACTATCCAGACATTTATATGGAATCATAAAAGGCCATGCATAGCCAAAGTGGTGCTGAGCAAAAAAAATAAAGCTGGAGGCATAACACTACCTGACTTTAAGCTATACTACAAAGCTATAATAACCAAAACAGTATGGTACTGGCATAAAAACAGACACACTGATCAATGGAATAGAATAGAGAATCCAGAAATCAACCCACATACTTACTGCCATCTGATCTTTGACAAAGGCACCAAGCTTATTGACTGGGGTAGGGACTGCCTCTTTAGCAAATGGTGCTGGGAGAACTGGATATCCATATGCAGGAGAATCAAACTAGACCCATACCTCTCACCATATACTAAAATCAACTCAAAATGGATTAACGATTTAAATATACACCCTGAAACAATAAAAGTTATTAAAGAAAACATAGGACAAACACTTTAGGAAATAGGACTGGACCCAGACTTCATGAATATGACCCCAGAA
>NW_007729689.1:369432-376662 GCF_000696425.1 Galeopterus variegatus
CAGCCCAAATGTCCATCATCGGATGAGTGGATACAGAAAATGTGGTATATCTACACAATGGAATACTACTCAGCTATAAAAACGAATGAAATACTGCCATTTGCAACAACATGGATGGACCTTGAGAGAATTATATTAAATGAAACGAGTCAGGCACAGAAAGAGAAATACCATATGTTCTCACTTATTGGTGGGAGCTAATAATAAATAAATAAATTCACACACACACATACAAAAAGAACCGGAGGGGGGGGGAGAGGAAGATATAACAATTACAATTCCTTGAAGTTGATACGACAAGCAAACAGAAAGGACATTGTTGGGTGGGAGGGAGGAGAGGGAAGAGGGAGGGAGGTTTCGGTTATGGGCAACTATAATCAACCACATTGTATATCGACAAAATAAAAATTTTAATAAAAATAATTAATTGATTGATTAATTAATTAATTAATTGATTAATTAAAGAAAAAAATTAGTTTGGATTTATATTGCATATAGTCCACTATACATAATATATTATATATGATGAGTTATGGCCTAGTGGTAGGAAAAAGCTTTTAATATTTCACCAACATGTATGGTATTGCTATGGAAATTTATCAAATGTTTGATGTATATTGAAATGATTGTATAATTCTGGTCCTTTTTCTATATTAATGTGATAAGTTACATTGATTGAATTTTTAAATGTTAAATCACTCTTTCATTTCTGGAATAAACTTTACTTGGTCATGATATATTATTGTTCATATATATTCCTGGATTCATTTTGCTAATATTATGCTGAGTGTTTTGCAACTATGCTCATGAGAAAGATTTGTACTATTCCTTTCCCATAAATTTTTATTCAAGTTTTAGTATCAAGGTTATGCTGGCCTAATAAAACATATATATATATATATATATATATTTTTTAAAGATGACCGGTAAGGAGATCTTAACCCTTGACTTGGTGTTGTCAGCACCACGCTCACCCAGTGAGCAAACCGGCCATCACTATATGGGATCCGAACCCGGGGCCTTGGTGTTATCAGCACCGCACTCTACCGAGTGAGCCACAGGCCGGCCCTAAAACATATTTTATGCCATGGAAATGTTTATTTAAAAGTAGTGATACTTGTGATCTAAATACTTGAGAGAATTCACTGGTGAAGCTATGGGAGCCTGGAGTTTACTTTGTAAATGTTTGGAATGTTTTCACTAATGTATTCGATTTTTTAAATATGTAAAAGACTACCCAGATTTATTAATTCTTCCTCTGCCAGTTTTTTGAGAAATTGTCTATTTTGTTTACATTGATGTAATGTTTATAATATTCCTTTATTATCATTTTAACATTTGTAGAATTTATGACATATACATTATTCATTCCTGATAACAATTTGCATTTTCTTTCTTACATTCTTCATCAATCTTGCTTGGAGTTTTAAAAGTTCATTGACATTTTCAAAGAGCCAGTTTTTAGCTTTGATGACCTACACTAGTCTAGAATTGTTTTCTATTGTACTGTTTCCTAAGCTCATTTCCATATCATTTTTTTAAAACCTGTTACTTTCTTTGGGTTCATTTTGCTGAGATCTAAGATTTAAGGTAACTATATCTATAAATTTCCCTCTAAGTTCTACTTTATTTAGCCTTCCCGCAAATTTATTATGTTGTATTTTTCTTATTGTTCAGTTCAAAACATTTCTGTGATTTCTTCACTTTGGTCAAATAATACATATAAATGTTTTCAAACATTTGAAATCGTTGAGGAATTTTAATGATCCTAAAAATTAAATATACATTTGTCATACAATCCACCTACTCCTAGATATTTATCCCAGATAAATGAAAATTTATGTCCATACAAAAACCCAAATGCAGTTGTTTGTAGAAGCTTTATTTGTAATAGTCAAAAATTGGAAACAACCAAAATGTGCTATCTTTGCAGCTATGTGGATCTGTAATTATTCCAAAACAGAGAAGTTAAAAAAAAAAGATTATTTTTGGCTAATAATATATTGAATAAATTTATTGAAGAATATACATTCTAACCCAATCCCTGGGACCAAAATTCAGATTCAAGACAAACTAAGAATTTTCTGCACAGAAAGTGTCTTGTTTATTTTCTTATGTTTATGTAACTTGATAACTGATCTCGGTGAATTTCTCAAATACTTAAAGGAGTATTTGAGAAAATACATGTTCCACATACCTGCTTTACGCTAATGGTGCCATGGAATAAAACTGCAAGAAATCCTAAATTTCCATTCTCTTGATAAAGAAAAATCTGAACAGAATAAAATTTTAAGAGGAGTTCTAATAAACCACCTTTGAACTCCATACCATTTTCCGACACTATTTCAATGTCTTTGTACTCATACAGTTCTCTTCTAACTATTTGTGTTTGTATTTTGGATGATTACATTAAGATCAGATGTAAAAACTCCTCATTTTTGTTAAAAGGAGAAGGCAAATGTTATACTTATTTTTATGAGCCCCTTCACTCATGATTATTTACATGATACTTTTCTGATTTTTTCCTTATTCAAGGGAACACAAACAGGTTTTACACATAATAGAATAAAAATATTGAATCAAGTTCTACATAAGGAGGAAAAAGCTTTTCAAGGGAAGAAAGATGTGCTGGAGTGAGTATTGTTTTAGCCATGAAAAAAGAGACTTTCTGTATGAGAATATCAACATACACAACAAAACAACACAGGGAGTAGATATTATTCTGTGAGGTAACCAGCAATGATAAGAATAAAACAGTATCAATAATTTTTTGTTTCAACTTCTAAACATTAATGCTTCTTAACATATTTTTTTAAATGAGAAATTTTTAGTGTCTGAGAGTCTCACAACATTCTTTTTTCTCCCAAAAGGACAATAAAGGCTTATGCATAGGAGTCTTTATTCACTGTTTTCACCCCTTGAAACCAGGATGACAATCTCTCAGGAGACCATTTACTCTTAGTTGCATTTGCTTAATTGCTATTCCTCCTCTGTTCTTTCGTAAAGGATTCTCCAATTATCTCGACCCAATGCTGACCTTTCTTCCTGGGATTTTATTTCCTCAGTTGAATAAGAAGCTCCCAGAAGGCAGTGGTTAGGTCCCAAATGTCTTGTCCAATCCAGCGTTGGGTACATTTTAGGTTCTTAGGCAGTGTCATGGCAGTAGTGATCTCCCTTGTTTCTTTTGGGTGAGAAATCAGAGCTTGTGGACATTGAGAGAAGACACATACTTGAAACGGATTGGGATTAGGCATGAAGGCTCCTGGAGATGATGCGTGACAAGTCTTGGGAGCTGGCAAAGACTATGGAGGCACGTCAGCGTCTTGTCAGTGGATCTCCACTGGTCACTGAAAGGAAAGAACCCCAGCCTGCGCGCAAAGTAAGACACACCAGGAGACAGGGACTCAACCGAAGTGTATCAGGCAGGCAAAGTGAGCCAGCGGGCCGCCCTCTCGAAAGTGGGAGCAGCAGCCGGGAGGTCGGGCTGGGCGTTTTATATCCAGTCAGGCTGAGCTGGACTGTTCCTATTGGCTAAGGAGGAAGGGGAGGGAAGCGAGCGGGGTTTAAGCTGAGCTGGGACTTTCTCATAGGTGGGGAAATTCGTGCACGCGGGAAGGTGACGTGGTGGTGAGGGAGAAGGGGGAGGGGGTTTTTGTGGTTGTCAGAAAATGTGCTCTTCTAGGGACCTGAAACCTTCCACAGCCATTTTGAGTGTTCTTCCTGTCCACCCACCACCATCTTAGACTGACATAGGTCAAAACATAATTGCCTAATAGTAACCTCTGAGAAGGTCGAGTTTAGACCAGGAACTGGCATCACTGTGTGCACTGGGGAGCTGTGCTGGGGCAGGCACCCCTGTGGCAGTGGGCTGGGGATCTCTGAATAAAGTGCCCTGAAGGATGAGACAACTACTGCAGCGTGCTTTTTTGAAAGGGGGAGAAAGGATTGATCTACCTTCTTTGAGAAATGTTAGATGGGTTTGTGCAGTAGGTTAGAAATGCAGATCTATTTCTTCAAAGGAAGTTCCATTCGTGAGTGTGAAGGTTAATTGTAGATGTCAACTTGGTTAGGTGAAGCAATGCTGAGAAACCTGGTAAAGCTGTCTTTTCAGGTGTGTCCGTGAGGGTGTTTCCAGCAGAGATTAGTATGAGAGTCTGAGTGGCCTGGGTGTGAAAGACCCGCCCTCAGTGTGGGTGGGAACCATCCAATCCCCTGGGGGTCCGGAGAGAACAAAAGACAGAGGAAAAGGTTAATCTCTCTCTATCCACAGGAGCTGGGATACACTCTTCTCTCCTATCTGTGGACATCAGAGCTTGAGACTCTTCAGCTTTAGGGTTTCAGGACTTACACCAAGGACACCATCAGCTTCTGTGGTTTTGAAGCCTTTGGACTTGGACTGAGCCACGCTACCAGCATCCAGTTTATAGACGGGCTATTGTGGGACTTTTCTTCACAATCGTGTGAGCTAATTCCCCTAATAAGTCCCTCTCACATGATTATAACATATCCTATTGATTCTGTCTCTCTGGAGAACCCTGACTAATACAGTGAACAAGGCTGTGTTCTTGTACCAGGTGAGGCTATGGCCTGATCCCTTGTTCTCTCCCCACTCTGCTTCTGGAGTTGCTGTCAAGGACCAGGGAGCACGTTCTGGTAATATTTAGAGTAACCCACTGCCAATTATTCTGTTTTTTTCTGAAGACAACATAAACCCCAACTTGGAAAATAACCTGTTGCCTCCCCATTGACACATGTGACTGGGGAGCTATTCCCATAATTCACTGGACACACATTCCTGACGTGAGTAAGCACACCAACACAAGGAATGCCAGAAGTTCTAGGGAAGAACATAAAATCTTTCTTGGGAAAATGCTTTTGTTCTTGGTTCTCCAACTTAGATGTCACTCTGCTGAGTAAGACTGGCTCTAGGACTGAGAAGTCTAGGTAAACAGGCCCTTTCTTTGTATATAGATGTGGTTCCACTGCAGTGATATGCTCGTTCTTAGTATCTGTGTAGTAATCTACCCTCTTGCTGGTCTGGCCTGCTAATCTAGTATTTTAAGTTCAATGAAGCTGTGGGAGAAGGGAAGCTACCTAAGATTCCTCATTCATATTTAGTACATATGGGAAGAGACATGGCCAGTCCCCACCCAGATCTCCACCACTCCCATTGTGTCTCAAGTTGTGACTTCATCACTGATTACCTAGGAGGTGACAGAGCTGGGCCAGAGAGTTCCATGTCCTCTCCCACATCGCAATGGCAGTGGTTGGACCAGGGGCTGGTTTATTTCCGGATGGTGTTCCTTGGCCCTATGCTCTGTTTGCTATGCTCTTTGTATTTTTTCTCTTCGTCATCTTCTCTCCCTTTTTACTTGAGATAGACCAACACATGAAGAAATGTAAGTGCCATGGTGGACCTTAGGGCACAGGGGAACTATAGTGAGAGAACATTTATGTGAGGGAGGGGAAGGGATCTATTACAATGTGGGAAACAAGAAACAATACCTGCTCTTCTCTAGCCTCCAAGGCCCAATGACCCAGGGATGAGAGGCCTAGAAATCATAATTTTATATATGATAGAAGTACTTGGTGGACACAGATCAGAGCTGGGCTAGGAAGTCCATTCCTGGTATACCTTGGGCCCTGACTGAGATGATGGTAATACCCCACTGTAAAGATATGGGGAATCCTGTGGAATCTGGGGAGATATGAGGGAGTTTCCACATAATGATCCCTGACCCGGGGTGCTTTGTCTTAGTCCTGCTCAGATGCAGGTATTCTCTGTGTAATGCTGTGCATAAGGACAAAGAAAACAACGAGACAAAGACAGACCATCTGGGAAGGCCATGTGAGTATTCTTTGCGCTTCACTCTTGGGTTCCTTTGGCAACAAGCTGGCGACTGTAGTCAGTCCATGTACCTGACAGCTGGGGTCCCCATGCTCAGATCTCATCTCAGTGAGATAGACTCCGCATGTTCTGCGGACAGCCTCTCGAGAGAGAACATTTTTCAAGCAGAAGTCTGGTTCTGAGTCTTTTTTGTCATCTATACCTGTGATTTTTTTTTCCTATCAAGGTTTTCTCTCAAGTGATTCAGTGACTAAGCTACAATTTTTTTCATGCTAGATGATGAAAAGAAAGGTGACCCTTCTCCAAGAAGTGGTTATGAATTTGCTTTTGTGGTAGGGATAAAGGCAGAAAGACTTTGTAGAGATGTTATCATCATTTAAACAGCCTGCGGAGATTAAAAGTCTATTTCTCTAGGTGACATTCTGACCACCTGTTGACCATAATTCCTTCAGACTGTGTATGTTATGGGACTTTCCTCTCCAGTTAAGGTCACCTCTGCTTTCTTTTTTATTGCTTTTTGGCTCCCTTGTGACATCACAGAGAGAACACACTAGATTCTAGGGATCTCTGTGCCCACCATCACTCCCTCGTTATGAATATGTCCTATCGGTACTCTGACCAGGTTTCTCTCACACAAAGTTGAAATGCCTGGTCTGTAAAAGTTATTGTGCTGCATTGTGATAGGCAATAAGATTGAAAATAAATTTCTGTCTGAATACATATTTATATTCGGGAATTTTCTGTTTATTCACTCAAGGGAATAATGGTAGCACACATTTGAGTTTGTCACATCCTCAAGCTAGCCAAAGTATATGATGGCTTTCACTGAAGACAACCAGAATATCTAACCCGATACTGCCATTATATAACTGAGAATATATAATTTAATCTTGCAGTAGGGTGAGTTAAGTGAGTTACTCCCAAGTTCACATAAAAGTCACTGTAGGGCCGGCCCAGTGGCGCACTGGATAGTGCGCCGCTTGGGAAGCGCGGTGGCGCTCCCGTCCGAGGGTTCGGATCCCATATGCAGACCGGTTCCCGCTCACTGGCTGAGCAAGGCGCGGGAGCAGCGCTGAGGCTTGCGATCCCGTTGCCGGTCCCCGGTCCGGTACGGGGGCGACACTGAGGGTTGCGATCCGTTGCCGGACACGGAAAAAAAGACAAAAGACAAAAAAAAAAAAAAAAAAAGTCACTGTAACTCCCAGTCATTTATACAGACATCTCCACTTCCCGAATCCATGCTCCATTTCCTCGCTCTGCTACAGTTCTTGAGACCCTGGTTTGCCCTTATAGCCCAAAGTCAGAGCAACAATACCCTGAGTGATGGTTTCAAGGGAGTCAAATGGATGACTGAGTAAAACTTCCTATTCCAGCAGTGGGTG
>NW_007729689.1:376726-389195 GCF_000696425.1 Galeopterus variegatus
ACGGAAAAAAAAAAAAAAAAAAAAAAAAAAAAAAAAAAAAAAAAGTCACTGTAACTCCCAGTCATTTATACAGACATCTCCACTTCCCGAATCCATGCTCCATTTCCTCGCTCTGCTACAGTTCTTGAGACCCTGGTTTGCCCTTATAGCCCAAAGTCAGAGCAACAATACCCTGAGTGATGGTTTCAAGGGAGTCAAATGGATGACTGAGTAAAACTTCCTATTCCAGCAGTGGGTGAGAGGGGTATGTCCCGCACGGAGGCGTAGACAGACACAGTTTTATAATCTAGGGCCTCGTGTAAATGACCAAGGACAGGTGAAGTGAGCGCAGCTACCCTTTCTGAGAGTTCAGAACCTGAGAGTGCTTCTATCTCTCTCATCAACTTTTCCCTTTTCAAGGCATTTCTATCATATATTTGCATCCTCATAGTGGCTGGGAAAATTTGGGGTTCTGTGCGTTATGCCTCCCCCACCCCATTCTCAGTGACCAGTGCACACATGTTGTGCTGCTATGACCATATCTTTCAAACTTGAATGTCAGTTGTCTGGAGTATTATATGGTTTTTTTGTTGTTGCTAATTCTAGGCGTGATGAAGTTTGGGATATTAGTTTAGGCACTAAAATATTGCCATTTTTGTGACATGGTGGACTTGATGGTGACCATTGCCCCTAGTAATTTAGATTAGGACTTTTTTGCTAAAATACGTCAATAAATTAGATATTAGGGATGAGGAGAGAATTATTCCAAATTTTCTTATAGATGCATAGAAATTTAGAGCTAGAAGGAACCACAGAACATATTAGCTCTAATATTTCCAATTAGTGGATTAGAAAACTCTTTTAGGTGAGAATGATTTGTGTTTTGGTGACTTTATTTTTACTCTTGGATCTCAAGTAACCACTCCTATTTAGGGATAACCTAAGGAGTCTGGGATTATCCACTTGAAAATTTTGCCAAATCAGGGCAGGGCCTCAGGGAAAGACCTACTATGTCATTCAGGAATGAGGGATCTGGTGCTGTATTTTATTTCTTACCTTCCAATTCTTGTGCTTTCATCTTATTTGTATTTTTTTTAAGTGAAATCCTCCTTTCTCCACCCTCATGTCCTTACTGATTATGCAGACAGAATTCTGCATACAGCTAGCATCTGGCAATAATTTTCTGTTATACTTACCTATGAGCCACATGATTCCACCCTGATATGAATGTTCTGAGATATTTGCTGATGTTTGGAAACGTTTGCAATCTGAATCCCTTAAAAATTGTTTCTGCCTAAATGGGGTTCTGTCATTTTGCTGCACTAAGCTATAGCCAAGAAATTTTCTTTGTGTTTCAGGCCACCTTGTTCAGTCCCCTGGAAAAGAAGCTCTAAGAGGGGAGGAAGTCGGGGCGAGAGGTCACTTACTTGTGAAGGTGATAGGAGAGAGAACCCAGGAAGCATGCCCAGTAACATCTGTTTGAGATGGGCCGAGCCTATAAGGAATCCCCTGTGACATCATGTCTTACAGGAGGGCACTGCTAAGACCCTCATTATCTACATTTATGTACTAAAATGAAATTGATAATAAATACTTTGAGACTCTCAGAACAATGCTGTGTTATAAAGAATTCTTTATTGAACTTTCTGTCCTCTTTCAATGAATTGGTGAATCAAAACCCCAAACACACTTTCATTGCCCAAGTGAAGTCCTGTGTGTGACTTGGCCATTCCCTAAAGCAATATGTGGTTTCAAGAATATGCATTTCAAGAACGTGTGATCAGGATCCTTTGCTGACTCCCCAAATCTGTTCTTCTCTGCTTCCTCGGCACAGGGCTCTTCAGCTAAATGCTATATTTCTTAACTTTCCCTGCAGCAAATTGTAGTTACATGACTAAATGTCAATTAACAGAATGCTAGCATAAATGACCCATGCTAAATCCACATTATTGGCTAAAAGGAAATGGCTTTCTCTGTTCTTGAACTAGAAATGGGGTCACTCATTGAACATCAACTGAGTTCACCTTAGAAGCTCAGGATTCTTGGTGTACTTCATAGAGCAGAGGCCACCCCTTGTCTCTGTACATTTCTCTCAGAGAGAATCAGCTTTGTTCATTAATCACCATATTTCTCAGCCTCTTTGTTAGGGTTGCCTGACCTTTATTATAGCTTACGTACTATTCTATGTTCTTCTGATCATGGTGTTCAGTATATCACAATAACTGCTGATCTAGACTTTAAAAGATCACAGTACTTATGATATACAAGGCTCTCCACAATCTGACTCTTTCCTAACACGTAGCTCAAGCACCAGCACTGTGTGTGTGTGTGTGTGCGTGTGTGTGCGTGTGCATGTGTGCACGTGCGCACCATTAGCTAAGGTCTCTAGTCCCTTATTCAATTTCATTCATGTGTTCATTACTCCTATCCCTATTCGGTCTTCCTCTATAAATGACCTGTACCTTTCCTCTCTCCCAGATGCTCCTTTTTCATCTATAGTTTACCCTAAACTGCTGAATCAAAGAGAACCAAAAAGTGTATAATGCTCAATGACAAAATAAATTTATTTTTCACTTCTATAACAGTTTTTTTTTTTTTCCTTTTTGTCTTTTTTTGTGACCGGCAACGGATCGCAACCCTCAGTGTCACACCCGTACCGGACCGGGACCGGCAACGGGATCGCAACCCTCGGTGTTGCGCCCGCACCTCGCTCAGCCAGTGAGCGGCCGGTCTGTATGTGGGATCTGAACCCTCGGCAGGAGCGCCGCCGCACTCCCAAGCGGCGCACTGTAGCAGTGCGTCACCGGGCCGGCCCCCATAACAGTTTTATTTAGTGCTGTCGGTCAGTGGCACTTCATTTCATCCTGTGACATCTGTGACACCCCATTAGGGTGTGTCAATCTTCCACAGCCACTCTATAGAAGGGGAAAGACCATGGATTTTGTGTGATAGTGACCCGTATCATATCTGTTTATGGCTGAGGCCCAGTCATGACCATACCTTGTAATGATCTCAGCATTGCAATGAATGCTGAGAAATATAGCTGATGCACATGCCTAGCTAAAAATTTTATTACTTGTAAGGAGGATAAAATATGGTGTAGTGCTAATGATTGTATTAATAAGGAAGAGGTGAATGGTATATGTGTACAATATTTCTTAGGCCATGTATCTTGTATCTGTATTTCATCCCACCCATTAATGGATCACTCTAGGGTTAGAAATATCACATGATATTTAGTGCTATTGAGTCAAACTAACTGGGTTGGAATCTAGGCTTTCCATAAATAAGCTTTGTGACCTTTAGCAAGTTACCTTTCTGAGTCCCAATTTTTATTTTATTAACTAAAAACTAAGAATTATAATAGTACCTACTTCACAGGGTTATTGGGCTTTAATGCAAAGTAAAATACATAAAATACTTGAAACACAGCTTTTCATGTGGTACACAGTTGATAAATACTTGTTATTCATGTTAGGTTAAAGGAAAGCAGGAGGACCCTTATAAAACAATAACATAGGTGAGGTCCTTGCTATTGTTTTTTATTTTCAAAATAAAAAAATTTTTTTTTTTAGGGCCGGCCCAGTGGCGCACTGGATAGTGCGCCGCTTAGGAGGCGCGGCAGCGCTGCCGCGCCTCCTAAGCGGCGCACTATCCAGTGCGCCACTGGGCCGGCCCTAAAAAAAAAAATTTTTTTTTTTAGGGCCGGCCCAGTGGCGCACTGGATAGTGCGCCGCTTAGGAGGCGCGGCAGCGCTGCCGCGCCTCCTAAGCGGCGCACTATCCAGTGCGCCACTGGGCCGGCCCTAAAAAAAAAAATTTTTTTTTTTAGGGCCGGCCCAGTGGCGCACTGGATAGTGCGCCGCTTAGGAGGCGCGGCAGCGCTGCCGCGCCTCCTAAGCGGCGCACTATCCAGTGCGCCACTGGGCCGGCCCTAAAAAAAAAAATTTTTTTTTTTAGGGCCGGCCCAGTGGCGCACTGGATAGTGCGCCGCTTAGGAGGCGCGGCAGCGCTGCCGCCCGAGGGTTCGGATCCCACATACAGACCGGCTCCCGCTCACTGGCTGAGCGAGGCGTGGGAGCAACACCGAGGTTTGCAATCTCGTTGCCGGTCCCTGGTCCGGTACGGGGGCAACACTGAGGGTTGCGATCCGTTGCCGGACACGGAACAAAAAGACAAAAGACAAAAAAAAAAAAAAAAAAAAAAAAAAAAAAATTTTTTTAAATTGGATATTTTGGAATAACTTTAGATTTACAAAACAGTTGCAAAGAGAGTACTAAGTATTCCCATACACCTTTCATCCAGCTTCCTCTAATTTTAACATTTTACATAACTATGATATATTTACCAAAACTCAGAAGTTAACATTGGTACAATGCTATTTACAAAACTACAGATCTGTTTTGGATTCCCCCAGTGTTCCCACTAATGTCTTTTTTCTGTTCCATAATCTAACCTAAGATAACCATTGCATTTAGTCACATTTTCTTAGTCTCCTCCAATATGCAACAATTTCTCAGTCTTTCCATCTCTTGTGACTTTGGCACTTTTGAAAAGCAGCAGTCATTTCGCAGAAAGTCCCTCAATTTGGGTTTGTCTGATGTTTTCCAATGAGTACAAGTTTTGATAAGGAATGTCACTGATGTGATGTGTCCTCACTGAGTCATGTCAGTGGGGAAATGACTTATTATTGGTTGTGTTGATCTTGAGAACTTAGTACAGATGATTTGCCAGATTTCTCCATGCTTTCAGTCATTTTCCCTCATCAGCCTTTTTTTTTTTTGTCCCAAATAAGGATTCATTCTGGTACTTCCTTAGAGGTGATTGTGTTCTGTATTATTTAAAGGGTAATTAATAATTTTACACATCATCTAGTACTTCTCAACTAAAGAAGATACTTTCCCTTGAATTCTTCGATTTATTCTGTCATGCCTGTATTCTTCATGTCTTCCCATTTTAACATACATTTTTCAGGTCTACAGATTTTTGTCAAGTACATTAAGTGAGGGAGATCAGGCATGAATTAAATATTAGAAATTTAATACCAATCACCTAAGAATGAATAAAGCCCGAGACTCAATTACCGTCCTAGAAATAATAAATGAAGTGTTGGCTCATATTTAGCATGTTGCCAACTAAACGCTCAGGTCGTTTTCACATAAAATGTCAGCAGGCTTGATCAAATCAAAGGTCTGGAGTTAACTGTCATTTTTAGAGTCCCAGCTCTGTTACTCATTAGCTTTGTTCCTTGATGCAAATTATATATTCCCAGGTCTGGGCTTTCTCATCCATAAAATGGGGTACATGAAAACTTTCTTATAGTGTGTTGAGAATATTTAATCAGCCCGTTACGGGGTTAGCAGCATGTGGATGTTGTAGCCAGTTAGGTGAGTGAGTAACCAGGTTTGGCATTCACACACTCAGAAAGCTACCTGGACGTACACGATAGAGACAGAGAACAACGACTTGCCCATGTGAAACGACTTTTTCCTTCCAGGACCCTAGATATGTGGTTACAGCAATGAAAAGGGAGTGTGTCACAAGGAAGAGTCAGTGATTAGACAATCCACTCTCTTACAGGAGCTGAGAAATTCACTTGAAAGGGCCAAAATTATGGAATCTTCCATCTACTCAAATCAGCTATCTGAATATCACGGTTGGGGGCCAGAACTTAACTGCTGCTTTACGCAGTAGAGATTTGATTCTGAGAGCATTAGGAGAGTAGGAAATAGTCCCATTTCCCTCTGTCCCATTCATGTGTTCATGTAATTCTCTCACACACCCTCTACCTGGAGCTCTCTACTCTTTTCCTAACTTATAGGTAACCTGCAGAGTAGACCTGACCTGATACACCCTGCATCCCTCTTATGCCTACAGTGATGCTGACACAATCTCAAGAAAGTCACCTATACACATAGAACTCATGTCTTGTGCAGTTCAGATTGACCAGTCAGATAGACTGCAACTCAGCCCCAAACTAAGCAGAGATGGTAGTTGAGGGACACTCCATGGGGAAGGAGATGCATCCTTCAGGTATTAGTTCTGATCATAGATAATGTCCAAGAGGCCTTGGAGGTCCGTCTCCACTTTACCTCATAGGGAACTCTCCTGTTAATCAGTTCTATTCATGTACTGAGGTGAGAAATGCAAAGTAACAAGCCATGAATAAGTAACAAGTTTTCCCAAGAACATCAGACTTCCTCATTTAAAGTTGTGAGCTCCTTTTGAGACTGAAGGGGAGTCATTATAATGAGGTAGATGCTGAATGTGAATTTCTGCTAAAACCACACTGATTAGCTAAACAGAGCTGGGACAGATTCTGAGTCGAGAGATTGTGGAGAATTTGAGTAAGAGTGTCTCTATGGAAGTATGTTTGGAGACCTATAAGTTTGTGGAAATCCAAAGACGGCAGGTGGAGCTCATGAAGTTACCTTTTTAGCTTCAATCAACTGATCTTTACCAATCCCTTAACTATATACTGATTTTCAAATAATATTCTCTGCTAAATACTGCAGACGTAGCTCAGATTTTGACAGTGCCTCTGAAATTTGTCAAATTTCAAATTTTCAAATTACCTGATTTTAGTTTCCTCAACTAGAAAATGTAGATGATTAATGGAAACCACCTTAGATGGGTGCTGTAAGATTTAAATGGCTTAATGCATAGTAATTAGTAATTTCTCAATGAAACTACTATTTTTGAAATACAAAATTGAGTTATTCTTGTAAGGGTATAAGGTTGGGCAAAACATTATTTCTTTCAGGAATTGCAAGTAATTGAATATGGCTGAAATAATGAACCACAGAGGGAGTTAGAAGAATAAAGAGGTGTATAATGTCCACATCCTAGAAGCGTTGTGGCCACACCAAACCTTCACTCTCATACAGAAAGGGCAGATACACTTATGTGTAAGTATATCTTCTGCCACTTGTACTATACTTTGTGTATTTTGGTTGACCCATAAATGTTGGTTGGATAAATTATGTTTCAAAATTTTTTTCTTCTGGAGTAATGGGAACAATACGCCAAGCTGGGGAAGACAGGTAATTTCAAGGTAGTTGGGTATTACAGTCTGTACTCAAGTAAAAACTGGAGCAAATACATTCAGCTGTTTCACTTGCCAAAATATGCTCCTTTGCTGCAGAAGCAGTTCCACAGCTGGGGTTGTAGTCAGAAAGTATTAGCAGCTCCAAGTGTCAAATGGGAGTAACAGAGTGTCCCTAGAGTAAAGATGTGACTCAAGTCACCCCTCACAGCTAAAACTGCCTTTCATGACCTGGAGCTCTGTGTATCCCTGGAAGAGCTGAATCTCTAGAGAACAGTGTGTGACTTTTCATTTTTAGTCCCAAGTACACTGTGCAAACAGCTAAGGAATTCTGGGGTTGCCAAGTCTTCGGCATGTGTGAGACAAACTGAAGTGTGAGGTCCTATCACTCCCCAGTGAGCTTAGTGAGATGCTTCGTGTGAGTGCAGGACAGGATATCCTCACTACTTTACGTTGCTGGTCATGTTGCTGTTTATTTTCTTTAACTTACTTGTGATATCCACCTATATATTTATACCTTTATCCATACATTTACTACCTCTCTGTGTCTCTCTCTGTTTCTCTGTCTCTGTCACTACATCTCTTTCTCTCTCTCAAAGTTTATGTGTGAATTTTAATTTATATCTCAGGGGAGTCAGCTGCCCCTATTAGCAATACTTTGGATGTGAAAAACAAAGTTCTTGGAAGAAACAGTCAAAAGTTACTAATATAAACTCTTCAGGTATATTTATTTCTAATCAATTCTAGATGTTTTGATAATTAGCAAAGTAGGTATTAAAAATGGTTTTTGTACATTTTAATTTTGATATAATTTCAAATGTGCATAAAAATTGCCAGAATAGTACATAGAACTACTATCCCCCTTTATCAATTTAGCATTGCTACGTTACCTTTCTCCCTATTTCCTTAACTGCAGACACCATACCTTCTTTCCCCTAATTTCATCAATGTATATTTTCTTAGAACAAAAATATTCTTTTATGTAACCAACTAAAGCAGTTTTGACTTAATATTAATATTATCAAAATATTATATCAAATATATATCAAAATATAATAATATTATATTAGGCAAAGTTCATATGTGAGTATTATCAGTTGTCTCAATAATATTATCTCTAGTGATTTTATCTTCACATCCAGGATCTAGTCAAGGATTATGCATTGCATTGAATTGTCATGTTTCTTTATGAAGTCTTTAATCAAATAGACTCAGAATATTATGATAAATAGGTGGGCAGATGCATAGATGGGTAGATACACAGTAGTCCCCCCCTTATGCACTGTTTCTTTCACTTTCTGTGGTTTCAGTTCCCAGCTGTCAACCTTGGTCTGAAGATATTAAATGGAAAATTCCAGAAATAAACAATTCAGAGGTTTTAACTGCATGCTGTTCTGAGTAGCGTAATGAAATCTCATGCCACCCTGCTTCATCCCACCTAAAATGTGAATCATCCCTTTGTCCAGCATATCTACACTGTAGATGCAATTTCAAGCATCCACTGGGAGTCTTGGAACATATTCCCTGAGCGTGAGGGGGAACTACTGTATGCCAATAGTTATGGATAGATAGATAGATACAGAATGTGTGTATGTATATATAGTGTGTGTGTACATGCATGTGTATGTATATACTTTTCCAGCTCTCTGCTGAGATGACTGTGTCTTAAATTGGCCTGTCAAAACAAAATGCCACGGACTGAAAGATCTTAACAGAGGTGTGAGAAGTGAGACAGTAGTGGAAGAGCCAGATATTTATTCTTTATAAATCACTCAGTCTGTGGTATTTAGTTATACCAACAGAAAACAAACTAAAACAGAAAACTGGTACTGAGAAGTGGGGTCATTGCTAATAATGAATATCTGAAAATGTGGAAGTGGTTTTGGAACTGGGTAATGGGCAGAGGCTGGAATAATTTGGAGGAGAAGGCTAGAGAAACCTGTATTGCCATGAACAAAGCATTAAGGGTGATTCTGGTGAGGGCTCAGAAGAAGAGAAGACTAGGGAAAATCTGGAACTTCTTGGAGATTACTTAGGTTGTTGTAATCAGAATGCTGACAGAAATATGGACAGAAAGACCAGTCTGATGAGGTCTCTCAAATGGAACTGATGTACAAAGTATTGGAAACTGTAGCAAAGGCCACCCTTGTTATAAACTGGGAAAGAACTTGGCTGGATTGTGTTCATGACCTAGGGCTTTATGGAATGCAGAACTTAAGAACAATGAATTAGGATTGTGGTGGAAGAAATATCTAAGTAGCAAAGCATTCAGGCTGCTACATGGCTGCTTTTAACCACTTACATTAAGCTGCAAGAAGGAACAATGACTTAAAGATGAAATTTATAATCAAAAGGAAAGCAAAATGGAAAGATTTGGAAAACTCTAAGGCTGGCTATGTAAGGAGTAAAAAAATATGTTCAGGAGAGGAAACCAAGGGTGTGGCCTAACTACCATTTGCTAAGGAGTTTAGTACAGATACAAGGGATCACCAAGACAATGGAAGAAAGACCCTGAAGGCATGTCAGAGATCTTTGAGGCTGCTCTTCTCATCACAGACCCAGAGGCCTATGAGGACAGATGCTTTCAGGAATGGACCCAGGGTGTCCTCCATAGGCTTGCTGCCCAGGGTCCCCTTGAGTCTCTGCTCCCTGCATCCTGGTTTAGAACTCCTTGGCTGCCCAGCTGTGGCTCAAGCAACCTTAGGTGCATCTCCACTTATCACTCTGAAGGGGCAAGTGACAAATCTTGGTGGCATCCATGTATTGTTAATTCTGCAGAAGCACAGAATTCAAAAGCTGTGAGGCCATGGCTTCTTCCACTTAGATTTCAAAGGATGTCACAAATAGTGGGGACCCAGGCAGATATTTTTTCCAGGGGTGGAGACACTACAGACAGCCTGCACGAAGGCAATGCCTAGTAGAGCTGTGGGAGTTGGACTGCCACCAAGACCCCAGAACTATGGTCCACCAGCATACAACTCCGGCCTGGGAAAGCTGCAGATGTGAGTCTCCATCCCATCAGACCTGAAGCAAGGACTGAGTCCAGCAAAGCCATAGCAGCAGGGCTGCTCAAGGCCTCAGGGGCCCAGCCCCCACCCCATCATGTTCCAGAGGTGGCACACAGAGTGAAAGCTCATTCTGAAGCTTTAAGGTTAAATTTTGTTTTCCCTGTTGGGTTTTAGACTTACTTTGGGCCTATTTCTCCTTTCTTTTTGGCTATTTTTTCCTTTTGGAATGGGAATGTGTATCTTATGCCTGTCCCACCACTGTAGTTTGGAAGGAAATAACTTGTTTGATTTCATAAGCTCACAGCTAGAGGGAATTTGCCTCAGGATGAATGGTGCCTTGAGTCTCACCCATATATGATTTAGATGAGACTTTGGAGTTTTGAGTTGATGCTGAAATGAGTTAAGACTTTGGGGCTTTTGGGTTACAAGGAATGTATTTTGCATGTGAGAAGGATGTGAATTTTGGAAGCCAGCAGAAGAATGCAATGGTTTGAATGTGTCCCTCAAATTTTATGTGTTGGAAAATTAATCCCCCAATTCATATGTTAATTGAAGATGGGGCTCATTGGAAATAATTAGGATTAGATAAGGTCATTAGGGTGGGGATGATGGGACTGGTGGCTTTATCAGAAGAAGAAGAGACACTTGAGCTGACACACACACCTGTGCCCTTTTACCACGTGATGCCTTCCTCCGTGCCCTCACCAGATGCTGATGCCATGTTCTTGGACTTTTCACCCTCCAGAACCATGAGCTAAATAAACCTCTATTTGTCGCCTCTCCCAGGGCGATGGAGACGCAAAGGATTACTCAAAGCCCATTTCTCCAGAGCAGTGAGAGGCCCAGAAGGGGTTAATTCCAGGAACAATTTCTTTAAGAGAGAAGAATTCCTAGGAAATAACCCTGAACAAGGTTTTCTTTCAGTTTTTATTCTCCAGGCAAGAAAGTTACAGAAAAGGAACACAGGTGGTTACAAAAAGAACAATGAGATAATCGTTATGGCAACACTTAGTTCCCCCCAAAACTCAAAGAAACAGCTGATGGCGAGATGTGGAAGATCCCCCAACTATTAACCTCGAAGCTTTTAGCTCACACACTTTCCCATCATTAGGTTTAGCTGTACCAAGGAAGACTGCCCTAATAGAAAGCATTTTTGCTATGTTACAATTTTTATCTACAACAGAGACTTTAGTCCTGGGAAAGTTTTATGTTTTTCCCAAGCTTAGCATTTCTATGTGCAATTCTAAAAAGTTAGGCTGTTCCTAAAACTGCAGGGCTATGGCCTTGCTAAGACTACATTTGCTTTATTAACGTTGGTATCCTCCACAGCTATTCTTTATAAATTACCCAGTCTGTGGTATTCAGTAATAGCAACAGAAAACAGACCAGCACAACTTCTAACTGACCTAATCTAACATCGTTGGCTGACCACAAAGCCATGAAGATAAAATGGTGACCCCTACGAAATCAGGTTTAAAAATAAAAACAAGAATAAAAAACGAGTGGAGACCTCAGTGGCTTCACAATATAGGGGAGTTAGATTGCACAGGTGTAGTCCAGGCAAATTAACAAACAAGCAAACCAAAAAACCAAAAAGTAACAACTGCCCTGAGGTAAAAATAGGAACCATGATTGCTGTAGTATATGATCTAAAAGGTACAGTTTTAAACAAACAAAAAGGGATATGAAAGAAACAGGAAAGTGATCTATACTCACTAAGAAAACAAAAGGAATAAATGGAACCTATCTGAGTGGGCCCAGATGCTGGACTGAGTACACAAAGACTTCCACACAGCTATCTGAATAAATTTGAATAACTAAAGAAAACCATGTTTAAGGTATTAAAAGAAATATGATAACAATGACTCAACAATTAAAAAGAGATAAAATGTGCAAAAAGAAACAACAAAAATTCTGCAGTTGAAAAATACAATAACTGAAATGATAAATTTTTTAAAGATGGTTAATAGCAGATTTGAAATTGCAAAAGAATCAGCAGCTTGTAGATCAATAGAAATGATCCATCTTAAGAACATGGAAAAAAGATCCCAGAAAAATGAACAGAGCCTGCATATCAGCACAAATGACTGGGAGGCACAGAAAGGGATGAGAGAGAGAAAGAGAGAAAAGTATTTAGGAAATAATGGTTGAAAACTTCACAGATTTGATACAAAACACTATTTTAAAAATCCAAGTTCAAAGAACGCCAAGGAGAGCAAACACAAAGAAATCCTCACGTAGACACATCACAAGGAAACTGCTCAAAGACAAGGACAAAGAGAAAATCTTTAAAACAGTAAGATAAAAATGTCTCAACATGTACAAGGAAACAACAATATGATTAATGGTGGACTTAATGGAAGTTCAAAGAAAAATAATGTAATAAGAATAAAAAGTCTTTATGTAGATGAACAATATACATTCATTTATATTTGAGA
>NW_007729689.1:389573-392274 GCF_000696425.1 Galeopterus variegatus
ATGTAATAAGAATAAAAAGTCTTTATGTAGATGAACAATATACATTCATTTATATTTGAGAATGGGACAAACAGACAAAAGATCGAAACATTCTAAAATTTAACAGTGACTTTCAGAGTGATAGAATTTTTAGGATTTATTATTGTTCTTTCAATATTTTGCACATTTTTTTCTCAATCATATAATTACTTGGTATAACAAAACCTAAAGTTTTCATGCATAGAAATACGGATAGCTTTACATTTCATACAGGAGCCTATGATAATTTTACTGCAGGATAACATTAATCAATCATATATTAATTGGTTAGGGTTAAATTTTAATATTTAAAATCTCTGCTACATTTTCTCATAATATGAACTGCAAACATATTGCATGGCTAGGTCCCAGTATTTGAAGTACAATCTAAGATCTTGATCCCTCTTAAAAAGAAGCTTTCAAAAAAAACTTCTCTTGGCATTGGTCTAATGATTCTTTCTGTCAGATTTTTGGACTAAAGTCTCCTGATTTTCAGAATCTCCAGCTCCTTCAGGACAGAGACTCTAAATAAACAAAAGCTATTTGGGTCTTAAAGATTTATATTCTTCTCTTATAATAACCTAGACCTCTTTTTCTATTTTATATCCCTTGTAAGAGCTCTGTGAACCTTACTTTATTTTTTTTCAAAATTATTTTACTTCTGTGGTAGGTATTTGTTACTGTAATATATTTGTTAAAATTTCTAAGGGAACAACAATGTGCTCAAATTTTGAGGAAACCTATCTAGAAGCAAGGGCAATTGAGTAAAGCCATCATGAATAAATCTATCAGGGGTAAAAATAAAAATGGCTCTTCTGATGTTCAAAATTCAATTTTACTTATACTTATTTTTGTGGGGTACAGTCTGTTGTTTCAACACATGCATATCCTGCACAATGATTCACTTAAGGTGGATAGCATAGTTTGTCCCCATTAGTTCACCCCAAATTTCCCCCCACCCCCACCCCTCCCCGCCCCTCCTCACCATTATTCTACTCTCTACTTTTTTAAAAAGCACACAAAGATTAACATCCTTACTGCAAAAAAGAACTCTTAAAAATGAATAAGCAAAGTCTAAGCAGAAATTTGGTGAAGGACATGAACAGATAAATCACACACCCAAAAGAAACACACGTGGTTAATAGCTGCATTCTAGGTTCTGGTTGCAGGAGGACATAGGGCTGGCCCAGCCTGTGGACACGGGCATTGGCTGGTTCCATTGCTAGTCTGGATGTGCAGTGGAGGTGGGGTTGAGGCCCATGGCCCCCATCTCCCAGCACCCTGGGGTGGGTGTTGGTCTGGCTCTGCTGCTGGCCTGGATGTGTGGTGGTGGGGGTGGGGCTGAGGCCCATGGCCCCTGTCTCTCAGGACCCCCTGGCAGGTGATGTTCAGTTTTGAAAGTGATGCTTTGTACAGTCAAATCGCTATGAAATTAAACTCATTTGAGCTTCAAGAACAGCCATAAGTCAGCCTCAAACAATGCTTTTCAATATTCAGTAGGAGTAGGAATAGGAGTGTAGGGGTGTTTCTTAGTAATTGTCTTAGTCAGCTTAGGTTGCTATAACAGAATGTCATAGATTGGGTGGATTATAAAGAAAAGGAATTTATTTCTCACAGTTGTGGAGGCTGGAAGTCTGAGATCAGGGTGCCAGCATGATCCGGTTCTGCTGAGGGCCCTCTTCCAGGTTGTAGACTGCTGACTTCTCATTGTACCCTTACATAGTGGAAAGAGAGCAAGGCCACTTATCTCGTTCATGGGAGGTCCATCCTCATGACATAAATACCTCCCAAAGACTCCACCTCCTAGTACCATCACGTTAGAAATTCAGATTTCAATGTATAAGTTTTTTCGGGGGAGACACAAACATTTAGTTCATAACAGTGATACACATAATTTAACTCATTATCACCAGTCTTTATCAATTTAGCTGTTCTGTTGTTTGGGAAATACTGTTTGAGTCAACTTTCCATAGGACATTTTGACTTCACTCATTTAAAAGTTGCTGTGTCCTTTAAAGACACTTAGAGGCTGATCTGAGATTATAAAACAAGAGACAATAAGCTCATATTCTTCTGAATAAGGCTGCTAGCATATATGAAGATAAAGTAAAGGTGCGCGCGTGCGCGTGCGCGCGCACACACACACACACACACAAGCATATACATACACCACAAAGAACTGATCAATTAGGACAGATTTAGTGGATGCTATGTCCTAATATTCTTTTCTTTGCAAATGCCCAGATCTTAGGTACTTTTCTTTTTGCTCCCATATTTAATCTAGAATTCTGAGATCTGGAATGTAGTAACATAATTCATTTGTCAAAGAAAAAGAGACCTACATAACATGAAAAGAAATAAAAAGGCAAACACTTCATATGGTTCTGCTTTTGGAATGGCTTTGGAGATTAATCTTTCAAAAGTCTTTAGTTTGGACTCTGCTAAGTCAGAATTTATGACTGATAAGGTTTATACAGGGAAAAAGTGTTCCTTTGTATTATACAATAATAGATTTACTAGGTGTTAAGGGCTAAATCGTGTCCCTCAAAATTCATATATTGAAGTCTTAACACCCAGTGCCTCAGAATGTGATTGTATTTGGAGACAGAGACTTTAGAAAGGTAATTAAGGGCCGGCCCGGTGGCGCACTGGATAGTGCGCCGCTTGGGAAGCGCGGCGGCGC
>NW_007729689.1:393315-396985 GCF_000696425.1 Galeopterus variegatus
TAAAAACACTTGTAGTATTCATTTGCAAGAAGTAATTGTGCTAGTATCAATTACAGTTTATTAAAATTGGTTTACAAAAATCTAGACTCAGTCCTTTGTTCTTTACATCATGTAGATGAAAACATAAGATACACTTTCAAAGGATATATTTTAGTTCAAGCTTTTTGCTGAACTTTTCAAGATAGAGAAATTAGTAGTTTTATCAATAACTAAGAAATGGCTTCAACTATAAATATAAATAAATCGCAGTATTACTTAAAAGAGTTAGCATTCGATTGTGTTGGAGATAGTTATTATCTAAATGGCTTTTGTGTACTTTGTTTTTTATTTTTCTGGTTATTATAATTTAATATATTTTGCAAAAAAAGGGAGAAACTCAAGCCCATTCACTTGAATCTGTGGGTCAAATTTGAAATAGTTTTGGGCTGGCGATGTCTGATTATTCTGTAATAAAAATCAGGAGATATGATTTATGCTTGCACTCTGGCATTTGGTCTTGGGTATTCAGAATTGGCTTTGTATTACATAGGAATGCTCTTTTCAGAATTGCTAGCTCACTCATGCTGGGAATTAGAAAGTGTTCTTAATACTGTTTATAAAGCACTGTGCTTTCCAGTCCCACGACCTCACTGAGTTCAATTCCTCTCTCTATCATGCCTAGACCACCCACTCTACCTCGGCACAGGCAATGATTAATCAGGTCTTATTAAACCTTGGAATTACTTGACACTTTAACAAAAAGCATTGGCAAGCTGTAATTCTAACAAATGACTATCCTAGGACTTGAGAGAAAGCATTGTTCTTTGTATGCCAGACTTTCTAGTTGACATTGATTTTCCTTCTCTTTGTCCTGGCACTGGCAGTTGATTTAGGAATGCCTCAATGTGACATTATCATATAATGAGTGTTTGTTTTTCTAAATTTCCAGGGCATGATTTCACTGTTTATTATATTAATGTTTTCTCATTAGACAAAACCACCTACATTTAACAAATATTGAGCATGTATCATGCAGTAGGCACTGGAGATGAACACAAGAAAGGGCAACATTAATGCACTGCATCATGGTGGTATTTAAGAGAATAAAATGTGAAAATCCTACTCTACGTAATAAAAATGAACAGAAATCCTAGGAATGGAGCTTACCAATGAGCAGTATTTGAGGCTAAGATCTATCAACCTCTTCCTTAGCGATAGACAATCTACAGCCTCAGCCAATGCTGAAAACAATCCCGCTGATAGACACCATAAACTTCCTATAGGAAGAACTTTCTCATGACCTTCTCTCTTTTCCAAAGGGAAACTTGGAATATTTAACAGACTGGGGATATAAAACAGCACTGTAATATATAATAATATGAAAATTGGAAAAAAGTGTGTTTAATTCTATAAGAGCAGGAGAATAAATTATTAATTTTAGTAGTAAGAGTAATGCTTCTCAACTTACCTGGAGGGTTTTGGAAGCCAAATGCAATTTTGTGCTTCACAGGCAGGAAGTACTTCTAGTGGTGGTATATGGCTGACATCTTCACAACCATGGGTGGGGTGTCATCTAAAAGAAAGGCAAAATCCGTATTGCTGAGTAGGACAAAACCTCTCTGCAGAGGGAAGAGCTGTTAGGTGCAGTCTTTGAGCAGCTGGGAACATAAAATAGAGCAAGGAATGCTTATTACATAGCCAAGACCATGCTTAGTTACTGTGTTGAAGTAAAACATTTAATTATCATATTTAAAAGGTTAACTATTAATCCATTATCACAATAAGTAGTGCAGTTTTTTTTATCAGATTATAGGATTTGCTCCCAGTACCTTAAAGGCAGGGAATTATGATATTATTTTGATTAAAAAAAAAAGGACAAGTAACTCAAAGTTGAGAGTCATTGTCTAGCGATAGAAGGGAACTAAAAGTTGTAATGAGGGAAGTGTCCCATTCTTGGCAGAACTGAGAACAATAAAAAAAAAAGGACAAGTAACTCAAAGTTGAGAGTCATTGTCTAGCAATAGAAGGGAACTAAAAGTTGTAATGAGGGAAGTGTCCCATTCTTGGCAGAACTGAGAACAATGGAAAATTGTTGTCCATGGATGGAGAAATTTAGATAATTAAATATTAAGAGGATTGAATATGACTGGATCTGATAAGAGTGATTATCTGAACTTCCGTTTTCCCATCTGTCATTTAAGTAACTTGGAAGTCATCACTCCATCCATATAACAAAAAAAGCCAAACAAATGGAAAACAACTCCTCTCAGATCCAACAGAGAATTGAGGTCACAGGGCAAACCATTGATCCTCAAACTGGAGAGACAGGCAGAGACAGAATTATAACTTCCTGGAGCAGAAGCCCATTGGCAGAAACCTCTGTGGGAAACAGTAATGGGGGAGGAAAATCTAAGCTGTAATTGATAAATTCCTGGAGGTTCACTGTGGACAAGTTTGAGTGTTAAAAACTTTAGAGGGACCCACATTTTTGTGAGTTTTACTTCTAGGAGCCCTACTAGGTTCTCACAGGGAAGACTGGAGCAAAATCTCCTTGTGCTTTTGGCAGAAGGAGGGCAAAGCAGTCGTTCTGAAGTACATCTAGAGTATTCTGTTCTTTTTAATAAGGCCTGCCATTAAGAGAAATGATTTTTCCAGAGCCCAGTGGGCTGGGGTTTTACCACAGCAGGAAAGGAAATACCCAACTCCACACCCCCTTAGGCTTCTCATCTCACCTAAGGGAGAAAGAAAACCTTAGAAGCACTGGTGAAGGTCATAGCCCAGGGAAGTAGGCTCACTGCAAGACTCAGGCTAAATCACAGGACTGTAGAATGATTCCCCTCCCACACCTTGGTATCATATCAGTAGGGTTTCTATATAATAACAGGAGAATACTACTAAAATAACTGCACAACTGAGACCCTATTTAAGAAGAAGTTGCTAGGGAGCCCCAAAGACAACACAGAAATCAAAAACAGGGACACGAGGTAATTTCAACCTCTGACACCTACAGCTACAGCAAACAAGAAGCATAGCCTAACCACTCCCCAGAAAAATGTAAAACCTTGCACTAAAGGCCTGGTTACTTCAATTCTTTGTACCCAGGACATCATATCTGCCTTTCAAGAAAATTTATAAGGCACATTGAATGACAAAAAAGATAATTTAAAGAGACAGAGTGAGCATCAGAACTTGACTCAAATATGGCAGAGATGTTGGAATTATCAGACCAGGAATTTAAAAGAACTANATGGAAATTCAAAGAAAGAATCAAGAAGAAATGTAAGAAGTCAGCACTTAATAGAAATGAAGAACATCATGAAGGGCTCATAAATGGACAAGAGACAACTGAGGAAAGAATCAGTGAACTTGAAGAACTGTTAATAGTCACTTCAAAAACAAATGCAAAGAGAACACAGAATAAAAAACACAGCAGAATATCCAACTACTGTGGGACAACTATAAAAGTTGTAACATATGCATAATAGGAATACCAGAAGGAAAAGAGAGAGAGAAAAGAATAGAGAATATTTGAAGCAATAATGACCCAGAATTTCTTATAATTAATGATGGATACCAAACCACAGATCACCTCAGAGAACACCAAGCAAGAATCTACACCTAGGCATGTCATATTCAATCTTCAGAAAATCAAAGATGAAAACAAGTCTTGAAAGAGGCCAGAGGGGAAAAA
>NW_007729689.1:397530-399940 GCF_000696425.1 Galeopterus variegatus
AATCTACACCTAGGCATGTCATATTCAATCTTCAGAAAATCAAAGATGAAAACAAGTCTTGAAAGAGGCCAGAGGGGAAAAAACTTCCTTGTCTATAGAGAAGGAAAGATAAGAGTTACAGTGAGGCAGCCTGAGGGAGACCCGAGTTGGTGTGGGGCCATGTTTGTGGAGTGGAGAGCTGCAAGAACCGGGTTTGGAGTTTCACATTCTGGCTCTGTACTTATGTGAAGCCCTGAGTCACTGTTGTCACCACCAAGACCCTTACCAGATGTATTTCCTGGACTTTGGACTTCCTAGCCTCTAAAACAGGACGAGAGATGTGCCCAGCCAGAGAAGTGGAAGATCCGCAGAGACCACATGCCCTGCAGTGCCAGTGAGTGACCCAGCAGGTAGGCATTACTCCCACCACCCGACTCCATCCCCAGCCTGGCCGAGTGCATGCGGATCAGAGAGGGACCCAGCCGGAGAAGTGGAAGATCCATGGAGACAACATGCCCTGTGGTGCCAGCACGCAACCCAGCAGGTAAGCCTCGCCTCTGCCGCCTGACTCCATCCCCAGCCTGGCCGAGTGCATGCTGATCAGAGAGGTGCCTCCCTGGAGAGGCCCAAGACCTGAGGCAACCATGCACCCAAGGCACTAGTGGGCAACCAAGCAGACCCTGAGGCAGCCATGCCAAACTGGCAGCCCTGGCAGGATCCTAGCCAGACAATAGTGTCAAACCAGTGGACCATGAAATCCCTTGCCACAATGACTAAACTTCGAAGGAAAGATACCAGAAATATGAAAAATCAAGAAAGTACACCACCAAAAGGGTAATAACTCTCAAGCTCTAGATCCTATAGAACAAGAAGCTCTTGAAATGTCTGACAAGGAATTTCAAGTGATAATTCTAAGGAAACTAAATGAGATACAAGAATACTCAGCAAGAAAACACTATGAAATGAGGAAAAGTATATGGGACCTGAAAGAAGAAATGTACAAGGAAATCAATGCCCTGAAAAAGAATGTAGCAGAGCCTGCTGATCTGAAGAATTCATTCAATGAAATAAAAAACACAACAGAGAGTTTAACTAGCAGGCTTGTAGAAGCAGAAGAGAGAACTTCTGACCTGGAAGATGGGCTGTTTGAAATAACACAGGCAGACAAAAAAATAGAAAAAAGAATTAAAAACACTGAAGAAAATCTAAGAGAGATATCAGACAACCTTAAGTGCTCAAATATCTGAGTCATGGGTATTCCAGAAGGGGAGGAAAAAGGAGATTGCATTAAAAACATATTCAACAAAATAGTGGCAGAAAACTTCCCAGGTATAAGAAAAGACACAGATCTTCAGATTCAGAAAGCTCAAAGATCCCCAAATGTATTCAACACAAAAAAGTCTTCTCCAAGACATGTTATGGTCAAATTGGAAAAACTCAAAGACAAAGAGAGAATCTTAAAAGCTGCAAGAGAGAAGCGTCAAATCACATATGAGGGAGCCCCAATCAGACTGACATCAGACTATTCATCACAAACCCTTAAAGCCAGAAAGGAATGGGATGATATATTCAGAATACTAAAAGGACAGAGATTGCCAGCCAAGAATACTCTACCCCACAAGGCTATCCTTCCGAAATGAAGGGCAAAGAGTATATTTCTCAGATGAACAAAAACTGCAGGAGTTCACTACCACACGATGACCCTAACAAGAAATTCTCAAGGGAGTACTGGGTTTGGTTCCTGAAAAATAGCTACCACTGCCATAAGAACTCAAGAAAAATCAAAACCCACGAGTAAAATTAAAATGCTAATCATGAAGAGAGGGGGAAAAAAAGCTTATCTACAACCCAAGAAACCAACAAATACAGAAGACAAATAGTAAATCAGAAAGAAAGGAACAAAAAACACATAAGACATCCAATCAAAAATCAATAAAATGCTAGGAGTAAATCAACACTCTTCAGTAACAACTCAATTAAAAATGATTAAATTCCCCAATCAAAAGACACAGACTGGCTGACTGGATTAAAAAGGAGGACCCAACTATCTGCTGCCTTCAAGAGACCCTCCTCACCTATAAAGACTCACATAGACTAACAGTGAAAGGATGGAAAAAGATTTACCATGCAAACAGAAATGAAAAACGATCTGGAGTAGCTGTTCTTATATCTGATAAAATAGACTCTAAACTAAAAACCATAAAAAGAGATAATGAGGGCCAGTACATAATGATAAAAGGATTGATCCATCAAGAAGACACAACAGTCATAAATATATATGCACCCAATGTCAGAGCAGCCAGACTTACAAAGCAAACTCTATTAGACCTAAAGAAGGAAATAGACACTAATACCATAATAGCAGGGGACCTGAACACCCCACTGTCAATATTGGACAGATCATCTAGGCAAAGAATCAGCAGAGAAACAC
>NW_007729689.1:400831-403341 GCF_000696425.1 Galeopterus variegatus
AACCTCAGAATATTCATTCTTCTTATAAGCACATGGATCATTCTCCAGGATAGATCACATGTTAGGTCACAAATTAAGTCTCAACAAATTCAAAAAAATTGGAATTACTCCATGTATTTTTTCAGACTACAATGGATTAAAATTAGAAATCAATAACAAATGAAATTCTGGAAACTATACAAACACATGGAAATTAAACAGCAATCTACTTAATGACATATGGGCCCAAGAAGAAATCAAGCAGGAAATCAAAAAATTTATTGAAACTAATGAAAACAATGATACATCATACCAAACATCTAGGATACTGCAAATGCAGTACTAAGGGGGAATTTTATTGCATTAAATGTTCACTTCAGAAGAATGGAAAGATGGCAAGTGAACAACCCAGTACTTCACCTTAAAGAACTAGAAAGCTAGGAACAATCCAAACCCAAAGTTAGCAGGTGGAAAGAAATCATTAAGATTAGAGCAGAACTTAATGAAATTGAAACCTAGAAAGTGATACAAAAGATCAATGAATCAAAAAGTTGGTTTTTTGAAAAGATAAATAAAATTGACAAACCATTAGCATGGCTAACTAAAAAAAGAAGTAAGAAGATCCAAATAACACAAATTAAAAATGAAAAAGGTGATATTACAAATGATACATCTGAAATACAAGGAAACATTTGAGACTACTATAACAACTATATGCCAACAAATTTGAAGATCTGGAGGAAATGGATAAATTTCTGGACACACACAAGCTACCAAAACTGAGCCAAGACGATGTAGAAAATCTGAACAGACCAATAACAATAAAAGATTTTGAAGCTGTTATCAGAAGGCTCTCAACAAAGAAAAGCCCAGGACCAGCCATCTGGTCCATCACAGCAGAATTTTACCATTCAAAGAGGAATTGACACCAATTCTCTACAAACTATTCCAAAAGATTGAAACAGATGCAAATCTCCCAAACTCATTCTATGAAGCAAACATCACCCTGATACCAAAACCAGGTAAAGTATTACAACTAAAAAAGAAAACTACAGGTCAATATCCTTGATGACTATAGATGAAAAATCCACAATAAAATACTAGATAACAGAATACAGCAACACATATGCAAAGTTATACACCACGATCAAGTGGGATTCATCCAGGGATGAAAGGTTGGTTCAACATACACAAATCAATAAATGTGATACACCATATCAATAAAATCAAACACAAGTACCATATGATCATCTCTACAGATGCTGAGAAAGCATTTGATAAAATTCAACATTCATTCACGACAAAGATCCTCTATAAGTTAGGTGTAGATGGAATGTATCTCAACACAATTAAAGCCATATATGATAAACCCACTGCCAATATCATCTTGAATGAGGAGAAGCTGAAAGCTTTTCCTTTAAGAATAGGAACTAGACAAGGATGCCCACTCTCACCACTCCTATTCCACATAGTGTTGGAAGTGCTAGCCAGAGCAATCAGAGAAGAAAAGGAAATAAAGGGCATTCAAACTGTCCCTCTTTGCAGATGACATGATCCTATATATAGAATAGCCTAAATCCTCTACAAAGAAACTCTTAGAGTTGATAAATGATTTCAGCAAAGTAGCAGGATACAAAATCAACACAGAAAAATCAGTAGCATTTCTATTCTCCAATAGTGAACATGCAGAAACAGAAATCAAGAAAGCTTGCCCATTTACAATAGCTGCCAAAACAATAAAATACTTAGGAACTGAGTTAACCAAGAATGTGAAAAATCTCTATAATGAGAACTACAAACCACTGCTGAGAGAAATTAAAGAGGACACAAGAAAATGGAATGATATCCCATGCTCTTGGATTGGAAGAATCAACATTGTGAGAAGTCCATACTACCCAAAGTGATATACAAATTCAATGCAATCCCCATCAAAGTTCCAATGACATTTTTCTCAAAAATGGGAAAAACTATCCAGACATTTATATGGAATAACAAAAGACCATGCATAGCCAAAGCAATTCTGAGCAAAAACAAACAAACAAAAAAAAGCTGGAGGCATAACACTACCTTACTTTAAACTATACTACAAAGCTATAATAACCAAAACAGTATGGTACTGGCATAAAACCAGACACGCTGATCAATGGAATAGAATAGAGAACCCAGAAATCAACCCACACACCTACAGCCATCTGGTTCTTTGACAAAGGCACCAAGCCTATACACTGGGGAAGAGACTGCCTCTTCAGCAAATGATGCTGGGATAACTGAATATCCATATGCAGGAGAATGAAACTAGACCCATACCTCTCACCATATACTAAAATCAACACAAAGTGGACTAAAGAATTAAATATACATGGTGAAACAATAAAACTTCTCAAAGGAAACATAGGAGAAAAATTTCAGGAAGTAGGACTGGACACAGACTTCATGAATATGACCTCAAAAGCACAGGCAACTAAAGGAAAAATAAACAAATGGGATTATATCAAACTAAAAAGCTTCTGCACAGCAAAAGAAACAATTAA
>NW_007729689.1:403742-407372 GCF_000696425.1 Galeopterus variegatus
TTACAATTCCTTGAAGTTGATAGGACAAGCAAACAGATATGAGGTTGTTGGGAGGGAGAGGGGAGAGGGAGGGGGGAGGGAGGTTTCAGTAATGGGCCACAGTAATCAACCACACTGTATATTGACAAAATAAAATAAAATAAAAAATTTTTAAAAAGAGTTACAGTGAACTTCTCTTCAAAAATCATGCAAGCCAAAAGAGAGTGACATATTTAAAGCGTTGAAAGAAAAGAACCACCAACCTACCATTCTGTAACCAGCAAAAGTATCCTTAAAACCGAAGGAGAAATAGCGACTTTCTTGGAGAAACAAAAATTGAAGTTATTTGTTGCCAGTACACTTGCCTTGCAAGAAATGTTAAAAAATATTCTTTAGAAAGAAGGAAAATGATACACGTCAGAAACTTGGATTTGCAAAAAGAAAAGAGGTGTATTACAGAAAAGTAAATGAAGGTAAAATAAAATCTGTATTTTTTTTTACTCTTAATTGGTATAACAGATAAGCTTGGTCATCTTCATTCCTGAAAGTTATTTTTCCTGGATGTAGAATTCTAGGTTGACAGTTTTTTTCATTCAGCATTTCAAAGATGTTGTTTTACTGTCTTCTAACCTCCTGAGAAATCTGTATTCATTTGAATAATTGTTCCTAAATACGTAGTGTGTCATTTACTTTTTTCTATTTTTGAGATTTTTTTTCTTTATGTTTGATTTTCAGCAATTTGAGTATGATGTGTCTAGGAATATACATATATTCAGTTTATTTGCTTGCTGTTTGCTAAGTTCCCTAAATCTATAAATTCCTATCTTTCATTAAATTTGTGAAGTTTTGGGCCAATATTTTTTCAAAAATTTTCTTCTGCACCACATCTACCTCTTTTTCCTGATACTCCGATGGCTTGTGTCTTTTGACATATTCCCCCAGCTTCCAGAGGCTCTACTCACTTTTGAAGTATTTTTCTCCGACCCCTCGGGCGGGAGCGCCGCCACGCTTCCCAAGCGGCGCACCTATCCAGTGCGCCACCTGGCTGGCCCTCCATTCTGTTTTTGAAGAAATCCAGTGATATCAAATTTCGATATCAGATATCGAAATTTCAAATTTTCATGGGATTTAAAAAAATTATGTTCTGTTTCTCTCCTGAGAATTTCTCTATTACTTTCTAGAAAGTTCACCTTTTCTTCATAGAATATGGCCATAATAGCTGTTTGACCGGGGACCGGCAATGGGATCGCAACCCTCGGTGTTGCGCCCGCACCGCGCTCAGCCAGTGAGCGGGAACCGGTCTCCACATGGGATCCGAACCCTCGGCGGGAGGGCCGCCGCGCTCTCAAGCAGCGCACTCTCCAGTGCGCCACCGGGCCAGCCCAAATTTCACTTATTCTTTCTTCTGTTATCTCCATTCTGGTTTTTTTTTTTTTTTGTCTTTTTCCGTGTCCGGCAACGGATCGCAACCCTCAGTGTTGCCCCCGTACCGGACCGGGGACCGGCAACGGGATTGCAACCCTCGGTGTTGCTCCCGCGCCTCGCTCAGCCAGTGAGCGGGAACCGGTCTGTATGTGGGATCCGAACCCTCGGGCGGGAGCGCCGCCACGCTTCCCAAGCGGCGCACCTATCCAGTGCGCCACCTGGCTGGCCCTCCATTCTGTTTTTGAAGAAATCCAGTGATATCAAATTTCGATATCAGATATCGAAATTTCAAATTTTCATGGGATTTAAAAAAATTATGTTCTGTTTCTCTCCTGAGAATTTCTCTATTACTTTCTAGAAAGTTCACCTTTTCTTCATAGAATATGGCCATAATAGCTGTTTTAAAGTCTTTTTCTGATAACGCCAAAATCTGTTTTATGTCGGGGTTGGCAACTGTTGCTTGTCTATTCCTTGAGAATTGGTCATTTATATCTGGCTCTTGGTATACTGAATAATTTTGACTTGTATGTTGGATATTTTGTATATTATGTTGTAAGACTCTGGGTCTTACTAACATACTTTGGAGAAGGTTGATTTTTTGTTTTGTTTTGTTTTAGTAAGTGATTAACGCAGTCAGGTTCAGATTGCAAAGTCTGTCTGTGCTGGCGTTTTCACTGCCAATTTGGTTCTCAAAGCCTTTGCTGTTCTATTTGGGCATGCTATTTACATGCACCACTCATGGATTGGTCTGGGATTTGGATAATATTTATATTTTATTTTTAGTTTTTTAATTTTTTATTTCTTTAGTTTTCAAAGACTTTGCTATGCTTCTTTGTTATGTGTTCTGTAAATTTGGAGCTCAAGGGTAAACCCGGTACTTGCATTGCTCCAAACACAGAGTTAGAGATCTCTTCTCCAGCTTCCACTTCTATGGCACTTCTGTTATAGTCTGTAGCTCTCAGTAGCTTCTTTTTCCCACTTCCTCTGGCAATCAAAAATGGATTATCTCACAGTTTTATTTTCCCGTGTTGTTGTACAGTTCCACATGACTGAGCCTGCTTTTGGAGAAATGTGGTAAGAGAAAAGAGAATAGGGATTTCCCCCCAAACCATTTGCACAGAAGGGTTTTTTTGCTCCTCTATCTAGAGGAATGGATCTTCTCAAATTCCTAGTTGCCTGTGCCACATTGGCTGTAGCAGTGCAGATACGCCTTTGAAGCTGGCCTTGGGCAGGGCCAACAGAACAAAAAGAAAAAAAAAAAAAAGAAGATTCTCCAATACTGACTGGATTTCACTTCCCCTGTTCTCTGCCCAGAAAAGTGGACTTTTCTAGGAGCCTAGAAGAGAAAAACCCAGGAAATTCACCACCAAACCCCATGTCTTTCTTCAGTTTTGATGCTCTCTGTCAATTCACTTTTCAGAGTCCTAAGGTGTTTTTTTCTCATTAAGTGTACATGTCAATGATAGTAAGTACGTTCAGACTGTTGTGCAGCCATTGCCTCCATACATCCACAGAACTCTTTTCATCTTGCAAAACTGAAATTCCGTACTCATAAACAGTAACTCACCACTGCTGCCCGTCTGACACGTCATCTGTACCGTAGGCTATGGTTTTCAAAGCATTGTATTTCTATATATGGAAACTGTGGATTGGCTGACCCTTGTCATATTCCACATGCTTCTCTATTCAGCCTGTCACTTTTTAATACTATTCAATCAAAGTGACAAATGGTTTTATTCCTCTGCAGAAATCCCCCATACCATGTGCCCTTGGTCCCAGATAACTCACATTTTATACAACCCTATTAAGATCTCACCGCTGCAGGGCAGATTTTTTGTCTCTGTACTTGATACCAAACAAGAAATAGAATAAACAGAACCAGGAGAAGGAGCCCAAGGACACCAGAAAAAATCAGTGCTGGGTGACCTGTACAGAAGTTAAACATTGATATGTATTAAACTAGTAGATATCAATTGGGGGCTTATATATTGGAATAAGAACTGGTTCTGTTCTGAATCTGAATTCTGTGCATATCCAGCAACAGGCATTTGGTGCATGAAATTCTAGTATATCACACTGTAACAAACTGTGTTTTTTTGAATCTGAATTCTGTGCATATCCAGCAACAGGCATTTGGTGCATGAAATTCTAGTATATCATACTGTAACAAACTGTGTTTTTTTTTTTTTTTTTCTTTTTTTCTTTTTCCGTGTCCGGCAATGGATC
>NW_007729689.1:407382-412056 GCF_000696425.1 Galeopterus variegatus
CGCAACCCTCGGTGTTGCTTCCGCGCCTCGCTCAGCCAGTGAGCGGGAACCGGTCTGTATGTGGGATCCAAACCCTCGGCGGGAGCGCCGCCACGCTTCCCAAGTGGCACACTATAGCAGTGCGCCACCGGGCCGNCAAACCCTCGGCGGGAGCGCCGCCGCACTTCCCAAGTGGCACACTATAGCAGTGCGCCACCGGGCCGGCCCCGAACTGTGTTTTATCACAGAAAATAATGCTGAATCAGAAGAGCAAGCAACACAAATATTCAGAGAACAATAACTTTCTGTAATAAAGTATATGAAAAATATAAAATATATTCATATATATTATACTCAAAAATGTAACATCAGCTAATATATCATCAGCTGATAATAGGATTATAGCTAATATGTTTTTTATGCTTTCTGTATTTTCAGACTTTTTGTTTTCAAAATAATTTTATGTTGTGATAAAATTATAATAGTAAACAAAGCAAGAAGTTTAAAGATATAAACCCTAAATGGACAAAATTTGTAAAAAATGTCTGTACTCCTTACTAATGAAACCTGTGCAAATTATGCTGAGATAGGTGAAATTTTAATTTAGGAAAGTATGTTTCCTAAATTGCGTATGATTCCCTCTGTGTGGAACATTGGTAGGAAGGGTGAGACCGAACTGATGCTCTCATACACTGAACATAGAATGAAAATTAATGCTCAGGCTTCTTGTGGGAGCAATTAGCTAGTATGTATAAAGAACCTTGAAAATGTTCATTCGCTTTACCCACTCATTCCATGACTGGAAATATAATCTTCAGATATAATAAAAAATTCACCAAAATCGATAAGGGTGCTTATAATGTCATTGTTTATATTGGTTTGACATTGAGAAATAGCCTTCATATCAATAAACACATGGTTATTTATGTCCACAGGATAAAATATCGTATGCAGTTTGAAGACTATTTACTGAAATTAGAATATATTCACAGCATAATTTTATATGAAAAAGTAAGACACAGAAATCCTATTTCATGTATACATAGTATAATACATATCTAAATATAGTGTGATGCTATACATTACATACATACATATCATACTATATGCACACACACACATACATGAGTATAGTATCCTCTACATTTTATATACACAATCATAACTTTAATTAAATTTTTGTATAAAAGGAAGATTAATATCTAATGCTTCTGAATATTAGCAATAGTTATTTTTGATGGTAGGATTAAATGTGGAACGCATTTTAATTATTTATAATCTTAAAGTTTCCCAAATTTCTACAATAAATGTGTTAAATTTTAATCACATAAAGGTATTTATAAATATTTTACAAATAGTCAACTTCTCATAGTGGAAAATTCTGCAGGAAAAAATGGAGCATTTTAGTCTCCCCAATTAATTCGGGCTTTCTAGAATTTCTAAGACAAATTATACACATTACATTTTTCATTAAAAAGTTTTTTAAACAGCAAAATTTTTATGAGACTTGATATCCTTTCATGTGCTTTTCACCCAGCTGCTCACAGGGCACTTAAAGGAAACAAAGAAAGTAACAAAACAATTAAAAAAAAAAAAAAAAAAAAAAACCTGTGAAATACTAAACCAAAATAATGAAATTGCACTATGGAACAGAAGTGATAAATCAGTATTTATCTTCATGCACTTTTCAGTGAGTCTGCCATGTGCTCCTGAACTGAAGGATTAGCTCTTTGTGGCAAATGAATTTCACAGGGCTCCAGCGGTAGCCAGTGCTCAGAAAGATTCCCACCTTCACACGTGGTCCCGGTCTCCTCTGCTGGGCTGGATATTCTCTGCTCCCATGGGCCAGACAGGAAAAAAAAAAATAAAAAAAAAAAAAAAAAAAAAAACCTGTGAAATACTAAACCAAAATAATGAAATTGCACTATGGAACAGAAGTGATAAATCAGTATTTATCTTCATGCACTTTTCAGTGAGTCTGCCATGTGCTCCTGAACTGAAGGATTAGCTCTTTGTGGCAAATGAATTTCACAGGGCTCCAGCGGTAGCCAGTGCTCAGAAAGATTCCCACCTTCACACGTGGTCCCGGTCTCCTCTGCTGGGCTGGATATTCTCTGCTCCCATGGGCCAGACAGGCACTGCCGGATGGAGATATGCATCTTAGGACACTGAATGTCATCCGTCCGCATGAAACCACAGCCCGTTTTGTACGAGGGGCGGTGCTGACAACTCCATCCTCCGCACATCCCAGCTGCCTGCACACAATCCCTGCTGTGACTGCAGTGATGTTCCTCCTGCCGTTGTAGAAGACTTCCAGTCTCCCAGTACAGCTCTCCATTTCAATTTCACTGTATAGCCTCAAAGCTGTGAATTCCAAAGAGAAATACAGAACCTAGTGCTAAATATTTCTTCGAAGTTTCTGAAAACTCCTCCCTGGGGTTCCAATTACCCGGCCCCGCCCAGCAAATAGTACATTAGAACTCCTAATGCAATTTTATAAACCACTCTAACATATTAACAGAATGTACCTGATGGAAACTAAGGATCCTGTGTGATTTTAGGGTTAGTATGGGTTTCCCAAGGATGGTATTTGAGCTTTACATTTTTATCAACTAAAATGCAACTTTCTGCATTCTACTCTTTAACATAAATTAAATTCAAAAAATAATCAGGAGGTTAATCCCATTTCTGCTATTTATTAAACTGTGTTCTTAGGCATTACTTAATGTCTTTTGGCCTCTTAAGGCCAAAGTGGATGGAATGTAAGTTCCCTTTCTTGGGACTCTAACCCTCTCTGACTTAAGACCAACCGTCTTCCTAAAGTATAAAATGACACCGAGACAAATGAAATATCACGGAAATGGTATTAAGAAACCAGTGTAAGAAGAGGATTGAAATCAGGTTTCCTATAGTCTTAGGTCATACACTTTCCTTTACACTTTGCCATTGTGTGTGTGTGTGTGTGTGTGAGTGTGCGCGTGCGTGTGCACAGAGAGGGTGTAAGGGTTGCAGAGCAGACCTGAGCAGGTGACCCTTGCATCCTTCTTGTGCTTGCAGTAGTGTCCCCCAGCCCTGGGAAGGATGGTTCCACACGTGGGACTCCTTTCCTGTGCAGTTCACATCAGCCAGCCAGATGGTCCTGTATCCTAGTCCAGAAGCAGAGAACATGGTATTGAGGGCCTCTTCACAGCCCAGCTGTCTGCACAAGTGGGCATCGCTGCTCAGGCCCCAGCTGTTATCACAGATGGTGCCCAAGGTGCCCTCAAGGTAGATCTCCACTCTGCCGGTGCAGCGATCTCTACCATCCACGAAGTGAAGCTGTTTGTCCCCTATGAGGAGAAAGTCCAGTTAATAGGTGACATTCTTTAGAGTTACAAAGCATATCCTAGGACTGTTTGATTCACTTACCTGAGCACATGAAAACACCACTCTCTGGAACTTGCAGACAAATATGGGTCATATAAATTTGCAGGACATGGAAACAATGGCTGGGTCTGGTTTCCTGGTGGGGGTGTGTGTACAGGAAATGGGGCAAAAATAAAGTTGAAATACACAGAAAAAGTTGAAGAGTTCTATGATAAAGTGAAATCAGCAATCATGGTAAGGACCCTTCAATTGTGCTCAATTAAAATCATCTTTATGAGTAATATCTACTCAGAAACCCCAAACAGAGAGGCACCTTCACCTTAGGAGTGGCCCTGGTCATCACTGTTTCTTACATATTACTGTTTGACAGTCATACCTAACACTCCCCATGCCATTTTCTTACACATTTTTTCTTTAATCTCACACCCCCTCTACCATGTCTGGGCTGTATTGCCAGTCGGTAACAATTAGCACTGTTTTCTTACCTGTCCAGGTCACAGAGATGGTTTTTCCATGGGCACACTCTGTATTTCATTTTCTTGTTCTATTTTTTAATAGCCTTTAACATCTGCTAATAGTATATATATTACTTTGTCACAGAAAGTTCTGTTGAACATCACTACTCTTTTCAATGCGACAAAACTGTTTTTGTTTTTACTAATGACTTTCTGATGCTAAACTTAGTGGAAAATGTTCGGTTTCATCTATCTTGGCACCTTCAAGTTTTTGACAGCATTGATACACCCCCTCCTTTTGAGATACTCTCTTCCCTTGGCTTTAGTGACATGGCATTCTCTGGCCACTACTCAGTATCCTTTTCCAGCTTCTTTCATGTCAAACTATTAAATATTTTTGTTCCTCAGGGCTAAGAACTCCTTTTTCTTGGATCTAGATTTTTAAAAAAAATTCTGGACTGACATCTTATTCCTAAGTTTAAGTTACCATCTACATATCTAGGACACTAATATTTTTCTTAAGCCAATAATAAATAGAAATATGATCCTTTTTGAAAGTTCTATCTTCTTAAATATACATAAAGAGTAAACTTATTGTTTGTATTTTACTATGAACAGAAATTGAGCTTTACATGTGATTGTTTAAATAATTGTATTTATAGGGATTTGGGGGGGATTCATATATTATTCAACAGCAGTGTAATAGGTTCACATTTGTTTATAGGCCTGTGAGTATACTCTTTTTAAAATTTTAATGTTATTATTAGCATATTCATTATTACAAATTGCATTTATTTTTATGAACTTTACCTGACCTATCACTCCCTAAACCCCCTCCCCCCCTACCCACATCTCTAGTATCCTTAGGTTTGTT
>NW_007729689.1:412733-414773 GCF_000696425.1 Galeopterus variegatus
ACCTATCACTCCCTAAACCCCCTCCCCCCCTACCCACATCTCTAGTATCCTTAGGTTTGTTTTCTCCTTCTGAAAGTTCAATGTGTTGTTGTGGTCTTTTCTTTTCTTTTCCATCCCTTCCTTCCTTCCTTCCTTCCTTCCTTCCTTCCTTCCTTCCTTCCTTCCTTCCTCTTTCTTCCTTTATTTCTTTCTTCTTACTTTCTTTCTTTCTTTCTCTCACTCTTTCTTTCAATTTCTCTTTCTTTCTTTCCTTGTTTCTTAGCACCCAGTTATGAGTGAGAACATGTAGTATTTCTTTTTCCTTGTCTGGTTTATTTCACTTAACATAACTTTCTCCAGACTCATCCATGTTGTGCAAATGGCAGAATTTCATTCTTTTTTATGGCTGAGTAGTATTCCGTTGTGTATATATACCACATTTTCCTTATCCAGTCATCTGTCTATGGACACTTAGGTGGTTCCATATGTGGATTATTGCAAATAGAGCTGCGATGAACATGGGAGTGCAGTATCCCTTCAACATAATGAAGATTTCCATTCCCTTGGCTATATACCCAATAGTGGGATTGCTGGACCATATGGTAGTTCTATCTGTAGTTGTTTGAGGAAACTCCATACCATTTTCCATCATGGCTGAACTAATTTACAGTCCCACCAAAAGTACAGAAGAGTTCCCCTTTCCTGGCATCCTCACAGCATTTGTTATAGTTGGTCTTTTTAATAATGGCCAGTCTAACAGGGGTGAGAAGATATTTCAATGTGGTTTTGATTTACATTTCTCTGATGACTAATGATGCTGAGCATTTTTTCACATACCATTTGTAGGTTTTCCTTTGACAAATGTCTATTCATCTCCTTTATCCATTTTTAAATTGGATTATTTGTGTTTTTACTATATAGTTGTTTGAGTTCTTTGCATATTCTGCATATTAATCCCTTGTCAGATGTATAATTTGCAAATATTTTCTCCCATTCCATATGTTGTCTTTCCACTGTCAATTGTTTCCTTTGCTATGCAGAAGCTTTTTAGTTTGATATAATCACATTTGTTTATTTTTTTCTTTCAATGCTTGTGCTTTTGGGGTCTTATTCATAAAGTCTTTGCTCAGTTCTACTGCCTGGAGTGTTTCTCCTATGTTTTCCTTTAGTAATTTTATGGTTTCAGGCCTTATATTTAAGTCTTTAATCCATTTTGAGTTGATTTTGGTATATGGTGAGAGGTACCAGTCTAGTTTCATTCTTCTGCTTATGGATGTCCAATTAATCCAGCACCACTTATTAAAGAGGCAGTCTTTTCCTGAGTATATGGTGAGACCTTATATTTAAGTCTTTAATCCATTTTGAGTTGATTTTGGTATATGGTGAGAGGTACCAGTCCAGTTTCATTCTTCTGCTTATGGATGTCCAATTAATCCAGCACCACTTATTAAAGAGGCAGTCTTTTCCTGAATATATGTTCTTGTTGCCTTTGTCAAAGATCAGTTGGCTGTAAGTATGTGGCTTGATTCCTGGGTTTTCTATTCTGTTTCATTGATCAGAATGTCTGTTTTTATGCCATTACCATGCTGTTTTGGTTACAATAGCTTTGTAATATAATTTGAAGTAGGGTGGTGTTAGGTCTCTGTCTTGCTTTACTTTTTGCTCAGGATTGCTTTGCCTATTTGGCGTCTTTGGTTGTTCAACATGAATGTTAGGATTGCTTTTTCTATTTCTGTGAGGAATGTCATTGGTATTTTGATGGGGATTGCAGTGAATCTGTAGATTGCTTTGGGTACAATGGATATTTCCACGATGTTAATTCCTCCCATCCAAGAGCATGGTATGTTTTACCACCTTTTTGTGTAATCTTTAACTTCCTTCAGTAGTGTTTTGTAGTTCTCATTGTAGACATTTTTCACCTCGTTGGTTAAGTTGATTCATAGGTATTTTATTTTTTCAGTGACTGTTGTAAATGGGCTTGCTTTCCTGATTTCCTTTCCTGCTAGTCCATTGCTAGAGCACAAAAATACTATTGATTTTTGAGTGTTGATTTTTTTTTCC